>NC_048231.1:3118189-3156063 GCF_002007445.2 Ailuropoda melanoleuca
AAACAAACTGAGGGCCTCAGAGGGGAGGGGGGTGGGGGAATGGGATAGACCTGTGATGGGTAGTAAGGAGGGTACGTATTGCATGGTGCACTGGGTGTTATAGGCAATTAAAGAATCATTGAACTTTACATCGGAAACCGGGGATGTACTGTATGGTGACTAACATAATAAAAAATCATTAAAAAAAAAAACTTGCCCTATTGTTTCTTATTCCATTTCACAATTGACAGAATGCGTGTTAGGTTAACGGAGAACTCACAGGTTCTCGTATTTGGGGCATCTTTTATTCTTTAGGTCTCAAAGAAATCTTTCTAGGGGCATCAAACATCAAGCTGCTGGCAAATGAAAAGTCTACATGAGAAGACAGCCACAACAAAGGAGAGAGGCTGTATGTTCTTGGTGTTCATTGCCATGTAATTAAATCTTCCTTATGAACATTTTGGCGAAAATGAGCTAGGTAGAAAAAGTGCACTTTTTTAGACTTGATTATCTTGGATTGCATGAGAGATTCTGGGAAGGAGCTACTGACGCCAATTGACTACCCTTTCCCTTTGTGCTGAACATTGTATGAAGAGATCAAAGTCTTGGATGTAATCTCTTGCAGGGCCACTTAGCTGCATTTTCTTCCTCAGTGCCTACTGAACCTCTAAACCTTGCCAGACTTAATAAATGAGAGCTGGAGATTTTGAGAAGCCCAACAAGACCATATAAATGGCACCAGGGCAGATCTATTTGCCCCACTCAAAAAGCAGCAGCATAACATTAGAGCAAATTAGAATGCATTGCGCTTAGTTCATGGACTGCAGGCTGAGCTGGACTGGGCTGAGAATCAGGGCATGGTGCCTATTGTAAAATCAATGGGAGAAGAAAAAAAAAAAGAAATAGAAATAGAAAATGTGCTGAGTCAGGGGCAGAGATTAGGGCCACGATTATCCATGACAGTGTTGGGATGTGGCTGCTAAAGAAAGTCACAAATTAAATTGATGGGAACCCAATAAATATGTGCCTAGCATCAACTGGATCTTCTCTCCTCCCCAGCAGACTTCGTATATCCGTACATCTTTGTTCTCTTGCATCTATCTCTTTCTCTCTATCCTTGCTCCCTCCTTTTCCTTCATTCATTCTTCCTAACCTAGGTGCTGAAAATCCAGTGGCCAATGAGATTTTTATCCAATGAGAATGCCTTCTCCCTTAACCTACAAATTTTCCGTGTGTTTTCCATTCTAAAGGGTTTCTTACTTCAACTGTGTTCTCCCATTTTGGGGAATAGTTTATAACTATGGCTAAAACTTCCTTAGTATCCATTCACTCTTTAAACAATCTTTGCCACTAAAGCCTTTTCTGCAATCCTGGTCTCAGATGTCCCAAGTGATGTGATGACCATTTGGGGATATGCAGCAAAGGAACACCTTCATATGTGATAACTCTCCCATTCATGAGGCTTAGTGGATGCAGATTTCTTTGACCCTTTATTCAAGTTGAAGAGGATCAGACTTGTCCTTCTCCCTGTGAGAGTGTGAGTACATGATCTAGGTCTGGTCAATGGGGTTGGTCAAAAAGGCAAAAGGAACTTTGATTTCAGAGAGAATAAAGCAAGGACACAGAGTCAGTTAGAAATTATTCATAGAAGCAGGGATGAGGTTGAACTTTCTGGTTAATGCAGTGAATACGTCAGAGGGGTGGACCCCACAGCAATTCTTCACCAGACAGTTCCTTGGGCAAAACCCTAACCATGTTCCCTAATTCCCAGCGTCTCTGGTTTCTGCCAATGTTCTTAATCTGGTTCTCATTCTTGCTGTTTTGAGTTATCCAATATTCTTCCAATGCACCCTTTTGTTTTCTTTTCTCTTTTCTTTTCTTCTTTCTTTCAGATTTTATTTATTTATTTGAGAGAGAGAGAGAGAAAACACGAGCAGGGGGAGGGGCAAAGGGAGAAGCAGACTCCCCACTGAGTAGGGAGCCTGATGTGGGGCTCAATCTCAGACCCTGGGATCATGACCTGAGCCGAAGGCAGACACTTAACCAACTGAGCCACCCAGGCGCACCTCAATATACCCTTTTCTGAAGTTAGAGTTGGTTTATGTTCTTTGCCACCACAAACCCTGACTGATAAAGATGTCCTCCTCACCATGCAAAGGACTGTTCTCAATTGCATCCTCCCTAAGCTCTTTGTAGCATTTGAAACTTCCTAAAACTTCTCTTGTGTTGTCTTTAGTTACCCTATACTCTCTGAACGTCTTCCTATCTCTCTTATTATTCCTTCCCTATACTTTTTATGGATTATTTTATTTCTCTCATTGTCTCTCATTCTGTCTTGACTTTCATTTCTCTATTTAAGGTCTCTCCAATGATTTCACCCTCTGCTATGACTTCAGCCAATCTTTAAGCTTAGCCATCTCCATCTTTATGGAACTCAGCATCACGATCTGCCCCTACCTCTACTCTCTCGGTCATCTGGATGCCAAACCTCAGAAGTATTGTTGATTCTTCCTTCTCCCTTCTCCTCTTCATTAATTTTCATGTTAAGTCTTTGCTTGTTGCCTGATGAACTCACAGGAGAAGTGGTGTTCTCCTTTCAGTGTCCGTAGAAAGGTTATGGTACTAAATGGTCTCTAAGATCTGTTTCCACTCCAACAGCCCACGATTGTATACATGCCAGTGCTGCAGTGGATGCTGCCTCCTGCTATCATCCCCTTCTTTCCATCCCTGTTGTCACCATTGCCAAAAGGTTACCACTTGGCAATCTGGGGAGCATAGAGCACTGGCTCAAAACAGAGGTTCTGAAATCAGGATCAGTTCAGGCTCTGGTTCTGCCTCCACTACTTATAAACCATAGACTTGGGCAAGTTGCTTAACTTGTCTGAGTCTCATTTCCCATTTCAGATGGGAATACCAATAGTGTTTACCTAATAGGGTTGTTGTTGTTGGGGTTAATTGAAATAATACCTGTCAAGTACTATTCCTGCAATCTAATAAATGCAAGATAAATACTAGTCATTCTTATTAATTTTTCCTTGGATTGTCAAAGTAACTTCCCAATTGTCCTGCCATCATTAATCCATCCTCCATTCCACTTCATTATACTTCACTAAGCCTAGTTTAATAAAGTTGTATACTTTAATGTACTGAATAATAATTGTAAAACTCCTCTAAAACACAGATTGGGTTTTTTATGCTCCAAAACAATTCCTAATAACTCCAAACAACTTACCTTGACATAACTTTTCTTTAAGTCACTCAGTCTCTCAGTTTCCCAGTTCTCTATTCCCAAGAGCATAGCATATTTTTGTGAGCAGAGGATATCAAAGACAGATAGCTCGCAAGCCTGTAAGTGGGCTCACCTAATCAAATGGCAATACCTGGTCCAATCAATGCTGACCAGAGGATGGGACCTTATGATCTACTGTCCAGTCAGCTAGGGCTTTGAGTGGACCAAGTCTCCTTAGAAGGGACTGTGGCTAGGCAGAAAATACTTAACATCTCCAGTACAATAATATTCTTCTCTGCTCTATCCCATTACCACCTATAGAATGCTTATCCATACATCCAAGTCCAATTCAGTACTACCTCCTTCAGGAAGTTTCTGCTCATCCTCTCAGCCAAATGTGACATCTGTCTCATTTCAGTTCCCACATGCTTGGTTTGCCTCTCTGTATAGCAGTCATCATATCCTATTTCCTGTTACAAGGTCCTTGTTTCTTCACTCATATACACACATCTTCTAACAGCAAATAGACTGTATTCTCCTCGAATGCAACTTCATACTTTGGATTTTTTAAATATAATTGACAACCAATTTGCTTAGGGTCCTCAAGCATCAGGGGACCACCTGCATGAAAACCACCTATGGCACCTGTTATAGATTCCTTGACCCTGTCCCAGACCTAATGAATCAGAATGGGAAGGGGAGCAATGCCTAAGAATCTGCTTACTCTCAAGTCTCCCAAGAGATTTCTACATACACAATTATCTGAACTCTCCACTCAAGCAATTGTTTACTCTCATGAGCATCAGCAGCTTTCCACACTGTAAACCATAGAAAGAACTGTGACTAGCTTTGAGCGACACAAGACGGCTCCCATTCATGGCCTAAGCAAGCATACACTCCTCTCCCCAGCCCTTGCCACTCATCTGGACCTCCCAGTGCACACGATGTCCTGTCTTCACCATAGCTTGTGAAGAGACTCTGACGGCTTTTCACATGACAAGAGCAGCTGCTATTGCCTGCAGCAGTTTTGTAATTGAAGCCCGGGAGAAACGCCTAAGAATGATGTGTTGAGCTCTGCTCCTAGGTGCTGAACAACAAGATAGAAAAACTTAGTCTTGCACTTTCCCACCTTGCTGACCAAACATGAACTTTATGGTGTCTCAGTGAGGTTGGAGGATAGCAGGTGGCTAGAGTGTTTTGGGTGTGTACAGGCACCATTAGCTTCTCACAGTATAGATGGGAACTCCTCTGTGGCTTAAGTTGGAGCTTAGGCTCTAGGACCAGGATTCTATAGCCCAGCTGTTCATCAGAGTCATGTGGGCTCCTTAAAAAAAAATCCCCATGCCCAGACTGCATCACAGATCAGTTAAATTAGAACCTCGGGGGGGTGGGACCTGGCATCAGAACATTTTAACTGCTTCACAGCCAATGCACAGGCGGTTAAAAATCCTCTGTTCAACAGGAAATTAATGCATTAGTCGACCTACAGGAATTAACAACCTCCACTCATAGATCAGGCAAAGCCAAGATGGCAAACATGGCAAAAACGTGAAACTTAAACCTGGCAAAATTCTGACACTGCCAGATCTGAAACAGTGGCTTTCTCAGCCCAGGTGAAGCATCTTGCCAACGTAATTCAAATTCTGTTAGACATGGGATTTTATGATTGGCACTCTGAACAGCTCATTCCTTAGTAAAATGGAAAAAGCCTTTTGTCACAGAGGTTACAGGAACCCCTTGGGCTATCAGGGCTCTCCCCTCGGCCTGTGGGTTCACAGATTTGTAGCGTGTGTGCCTGTTTGTGTTTTCATACCCTTTCTTTTCAAAATGGTCGTTATTGAATTTGACAATAAGGAAGGCAAGGAAGAAGTGATGGAGTGCTGCCATACAGTCTTGTCTGTTTCTATTTGCCTTAATAATTATTTGTCAATGGCATCATGTCAGTTTCTAAGCACTTACTTGCTAAGGGCTGGATGGATAGTATCATGCTCAATTCCGACAACTCTGTGAGATAGGTGTTATTCCCAATCTACAGATGAGGAAATTGAAGAGCACAGAGATTAAACTTGCCTGACATCTGATTGAATCCAAATCTACCTGACCTAAAAATCCAGGCCCTTACCCACATAATACTGCCTCTTAGAGCATTTTGGTGATCAGACGCATGCCTCTTACCAAATGGCAAGTATTAATAAGAGGTACTTTTTACCTTAAGGAATACCAGAAAATACTTTACTGATCAGACCTATAATTACAGTTTATGGATCTCTACAGATGCACAATGGTCAAAATTGCTAAGGCAAGACTATGCCCAAATTGGATGCTTAATAAATGTTTGTTGACAAATGGATGAGTGGACAAATGATGGATAAATCAATGTATGGATGGATAAATAAATTAATGAGGTATCTAATGGCAATCTATACTATGTTTCTTTTTAGATTAATTTCCTTGGAGGAGAGAAGGACTTTATTTTTTAAACCATTGCGTCGTGCCTGGCATAGTGCCTGGCACTCACCATATAAGTACAGGAAAAAGTAAGTACAGGCCATGAAATCCAAAATTATTCTCTTGGTAGAATTTGAAAAAAATTAATTGTATTTTAGTATCTTCCCATAGAGTAAGAAGGCCTACATCTTACTTAAATCCAGGAAAAAAGAATACCAAAGAAGTGGCTGAAAATTGAAAATTGTTGGCAACTTTGCACTTTTTTTCTATAAAATAAGCATCCATGCATTTGGATAATAAAAGTTTTTAAATATAGTCAACTCTTCAACAACACAGGGGTTAAGGGCTCTGATCCCTGCACAGCAGAAAGTCCACATATAACTTTGGACTCCCCAAAACATAACTATTAATAGCCTACTGTTGATTGGAAGCCTTCCCAATAACATAAACAGTCAGTTAACACATATTTTGTATGTTGTGTACCATATTCTTACAAAGTCAGCTAGAGAAAAGAAAATGTTATTAAGAAAAGCGTAAGGAAGAGAAAATACATTTACAGTACCGAACATATATTTACTGAAAATGTCTGCAAATAAGTGTACTCTGCAGTTCAAGGGTCCCATGTTTTTCAAGGGTCAACTGCATCTTTTCCACTTCGATTTTGTTTCTCAGTGTTGGGTATGCAACATTTCAGGGTTAACCCCATGAAAGCACTCTGGAGACCTACAAACAATCACAAGGTTACTTCAACTGTAGGAAGGCAAGTGGAATTCTGTTTCCCATACAGAGAGCTCATACAATCTGATAAGCGCCAGACCCCTCAGAGTTGGAAAGTAGAAGTGTTCTCGTCTCCAGAGACACTTCCAGATGATTCCACTTCACCCTACACTCTTCTTCTCTTTGGTTCACATGGTACAGACTCCACCATGCCCTACCCACCTCAGGATAACAGTCTACAGATCACCTCTTTGCTTCCTGCTCCCACCGGCTGAAGGACCTTCCTCTCTACGTGGCTCCCACCTTTACCTTTGAAGATCTCATTATGCAAGGGCATAACATCCCTACATCTCGATTCCTTAACCTCCTGATTCCTAATGATCTCCATTCCTCCAACAGCCACCCATTGGTTACACCCTGTACTCGTTACCATCAGAAATTCATCGCCTCACAAATCACAAGTTCAAACATTCCATTTCTCATCCATGACCTCCCTTTTCCAGGTTTCCTGCTTGGCCTCATTGAGGTTTTAGATCCATGGATCCTTCCACGTTGGTTCTTTTGGGTTTTGTTTTTGTTTCTGTTTGTACTTTTGTCCTCCCTTCCCCCATACCAACTTAGATTCCTGGGCCCATCATTATAATTGTCCTGTTGCAAATATGCTGGGCTTACCTGACCTCTTCTTTCACAGCATCTACTTACAGGACCCCAGCCCCGGATGAACTTCACCATCCACCTCCCCCGTGTCGGTGCCTGAGCAGCTGAGTGTTGTTATAAAAGTCACAGGACCAATCCAGGTTAGTAGCACAATAAAATCTCAATTACAGATTTCAGTGGGTGGTCTACATGGCCCAGCAATCTTACTTTTGTTCTCTAGAAAGTTTGAGTTCCCATTCTTCCCAACTACTGTTTCTCTGACCCCCTTTGCCCCTTGCTCTCAGAAGACCACCTGTTGCAGACATTGTAGTTTTGTCCTTGTTGATGAAATCCTGATTTTATTTCAGTGACATGGAATCCCATTTGAGCTAAGCCAGCAGTTTTTAACCTGTGTTATGGGAATCTTCAAGGGAACACAAAGACTTTCCAAGGGAATATGAGTAAATTTTTCTGCACCGATCCACCTGAAAATGCTCTACTGGTCCTCTATTCTCACCTCCCTCTGGCAAGTACCCTTTTTTGACTTTATAGAAGAAATTCATGCATTTCACCTTTTTAAAATCTTACTGCGGGAATTGGACAGTGATGTAAGCTCTGAGGCAGTAAATCAAGGGATATTTCAAAATATTATCAGAGAAGCTTTCTCTAATTAAGGCATCATAAACTTATGATAGGAATTCATGTCTTTTTTTAACAACTTTTTTCAAAGATTTTATTTATTTATTTGACAGAGAGAGAGAGATTGAGGGCACAAGCAGAGAGAGCAGCAGACAGAGGGAAAGGGAGAAGCAGGGTCCTTGCTGAGCAGGGGCCTGACATGGGGCTTGATCCCAGAACTTCGGGATCATGACTTGAGCCGGGGGCAGCCGCTTAACCAACTGAACCACCCAGGTACCCTGGAATTCATGTCTTTATAATATATTTCATTAGAAGTGAAGCATAATTTTAGAAATAGGGCATTTGCCCTATATCAGGATATTTTGAATTATGATATAGAGTATGGCAGTGGGAGGGATGACAACTTTCATTTAATGACTTAGAAGAAATGTTGACGGTGGTGTACCTTGTTTTATCCTTGGCAAGGTTGCAGAACTTCTCTCTATCTTGGAATTCATGTATTCAAGATTGTAAAAAGCATGCTGGCCAGTACCATTCTGCATGAAAGCTAGTCTCTGAATCTTCACCATGCACAGGAGTGAAAAATCATCAGGTGAATACTTTTCTTTTATCTGTGTCTCCAGTTGTGCCTTGGTTGCATATTTTGTTGGATCTCAAGGAGAAAGAGGTGAAAAGTTCTAGGCTGACTTCCCACAGGTAAACCATAACAGCTTAGAGTAAAAAACCGTGAATCAGGGGCGCCTGGGTGGCACAGCGGTTAAGCGTCTGCCTTCGGCTCAGGGTGTGATCTCGGCGTTATGGGATCGAGCCCCATCAGGCTCCTCTGCTATGAGCCTGCTTCTTCCTCTTCCCACTCCCTCTGCTTGTGTTCCCTCTCTCGCTGGCTGTCTCTATCTCTGTCGAATAAATAAATAAAATCTTTAGAAAAAAAAAACCAAACCGTGAATCAAAGTTAATGTTTTATTTATTTGTTCAGACTAGGAGGATAACATTTTCACTACTATTTACCAAAAGATTCTTGAATATTGTAAATCCACATTCATTTTTCCTTAAGTGAACATCTTTAGCTGGCTGTCAGCATCAAACACTCCCTTGTTAGTTTATTTATACCTACCATCCTTGCACATGTTTTGGACTCTCTCAACAGAAGTATGCAGTGGATTCTACTATGCACTTAACAACTGGTGCTACAACATTGTACAGCCCCAGGGAGAACCATTCCCAGGCAGTCCCGTTGACAACAATCCTTGATCCTTTGTAAGCCTGAATGGACAAGGGCCCGTTATCTTCTGCCCCTCTTTCTCTCTTATTTTCTGTAACTTTGCACAGAGTGGATTATGAAAAGTAGAATTTCTATTTATGTACAAGTTTAGGACAATAAGTTCACTAAACGCAAACTAGGATGTAAAGCTATCTTCATCCTCTCGGATGAAGATATTCAATTATAACAATTCTAACTCCTTAGTCCTGGGCTTTGTGTTAAGGGAGAAAACTAGACCTTTACTTGTTTAAGCAGCTTTTGGTTGGATATTCTGTTACTTGCAGCGAAAGCATCCCAATCTGACTCACCTTCTTAATTAGTTTCTCACAGAGAATATTGCATTCATCAGACCATGCCTCCCAACCCCAATCCCACAGAATTTCCTGGGCCCACACACTTTTTCTCTCCTTTTTCCCCAGTGGAAGAGACATCTTGCCTCTAACTGAAAGCCATTCAGCCACTTGTGGTTCGCCTTCCAACTGAGGCTCTCGCTCTAGTAGTCATCCTCTCTGTTTTGCATCTTCAGCCTGTTATTCTCCACCCAAACTTTCCAAACAATATTCAAAGCCTCTTATATATTCCACCCTCAAACAAACAACAAATAGAAAATACCTCCTTTGTTGATACATCCTTCTCTGCCTGTATTCCTATCATTCTTTCATTTCCAGCCAAGACTCACAAGCCTTAGCCTCATTCACCATCTCAATGTCCTTTCCTTCTTCTATGCCACCAATCTATAAAAAAAGGCTCTTACTAAGGTTATTGTGACAGTTATGTAACTAAATTCAACAGTTGCTTCTCAGTCTTATCATACTGAACTTCTTAGCAGCATTTGACACTAGTGACTTTTGACCAGTTCTTAAACCATTCTCGTTTGTCTCCTATCAGACTGCACATTCCTGGCTTACTACCACGACCGTGGCCAAAGCATCTCAGAATCCTGTTCTGATTCCTCCTTCTCAAGCCACTTCTGAATGTTGGCTCTCTTCATGGCTCTCTCCTGGCCTTTCTCTTTTTCTTTTGCTCTGTTTGTCATTCCAGAATGATCTCATCTGTGTAGGCAGCTGACTCTTAAATGTTTATCTCCAGTCTAAACTTTTTGGGAGCTCCATCTTTGCACAGGTGATTGCTAACTTGACTCTCTGCTTGGAGGGCTCATAGGCACCTCAGACATAAGATTTATAAAACCAGACTCTTAATCTTTACCCACTTAAATGTGCTTCCCCCTTTGGTCATCTACATCAATAAATGACATCTTAATTTTCCCAGATGGTCTTGCTAGAATACTGTGTGCATGAACCTTGACATACCCCCCGGTTAAAAATTTTTTCTTTTATTTAAATTAAAATAAGTTAACACAGAGTGTATTATTAGTTTCAGGGGTAAAATATAGTGATTCATCAATTGCATATAACACCCAGTGCTCATTACATCAAGCGGCCTCCTTAATGCCCACCACCCTGTTACCCCATCCCCCCACCCACCTCCCCTCCAGCAACCCTCAGTTTGTTTCCTATAGTTAAGAGTCTCTTATGGCTTGTGTCCCTCTCTGATTTCATCTTATTTTATTTTTCCCTCCCTTCCCCTATGATCATCTGTTTTGTTTCTTAAATTCCACATGAGTGAAATCATATGATAATGTCTTTATCCGATTAACTTTATCCGAAAAAATTATCTGAAAAATTTTAATCTAGCTCCATCCACATCATTGCAAATGGTAAGATTTCATTTTTTTGATGGCTGAGTAGTATTTCATTGTGTATATATATACCACATCTTCATCCATTCATCTGTCAATGGGTGTCTGGGCTCTTTCAATAGTTTGGCTATTGTGGACATTGCTGCTATAAACATTAGGGTACAGGTGCCCCTTCAGGTCACTATATTTGTAACCTTTGTAGAAAAACTTAGTAATGCAATTGTGTTTTTACATTTCTTTGTGCTTGACATAGCCCTTACCTTCCATCTCACCTCCCTTCTTCAATCCTAACTTCAATTCCAAATAAGACATCACCAAGTCTTACAAATTTTACCTCTAAAATATCCCCTGTATCAATTCACTTCTGATTGTTTCCACCCTAGCCACAATCCAAACCACCACAGAATTTTACCATAGCTTTTTAACTGGTTTTCCTCCATACTTTCTCTAATCCATTCTTCACACAAGAGTCAGGCAATGATTGAAAAGATAAAGTTGATCATGTCATTTCCCAGCTTAAAATAGCCCTTCAATGGCTACCCATTGCACTTGGATAAAACTCGGCTACTTTGGGGTTTTTTTCTTTATTTTTTAGTCAAGTATAATTAATATACAGTGTTATATTAATTTCAGGTGTACAATAAGTCTCAGGTATTCAACAATCCTATATATTACTCAGTGCTCATCATTATAAGTGTGTTCTTTTTTCCTTTAATAGAGTTGGTACACAATTAGTTTGGGGTACACAACTTAGTGATTTGACAAGTTTACACATTATGCCCTGTTTACCGTAAGTATAGCCAACATCTGTCCCCTTACATTGCTATTACAATATCATTGACTGTATTCCTTGTGTTGTGCCTTTTGTTCCTGTGACTTATTCATTCCGCAACTGGAAGGCTGTATTTCCCTTTCCCCTTCACCCATTTTGCCCAACTTTCCACCCTCTTCTCCTCTGGCAACCATTGGTTTGTTCTCTGTAAAAAAGTCTGCTACCTTCGATGTTGTCTTTCAAGCATTGCATAATTTATCTCCCTCTTACCAGCCCAATCTCATCACGTGTCTCTCCCGTTGGCTCACTGTGACCCAACCACATTAGCCTCCTTCAGTTCCTTGAGAGTGCCAAGTTCTTTGCTTATTCAAGACCTGCTTAGTGTATAATGCTATTTTCCAGGCTTTGCCTTCTAGTCTAAATTTAAATGTCATTTCCTCAAAAAGTCCTTTCCTAATACCCCAATCCAAGTTTTACCCCTGCCATTACTTTATACACAATGCTTATCATTGGCTGGATGCAATTTTCCCACTTTTTTTTCCTATTTCCAAGAGTGCTCCTACGAATATTTTTACATATGTGTGCAAAAGTTTCCCTAGGGCAGTGTTTTTCAAACTGGGTATCCCAATCCATTTTTTTAAAAAGAAGGAAGAAAAATAAATTGAGAATAGAATAAAAATACTAGAGTGCATTGCATGTAACAAGTGTAAGCTTAGTTTTATCAAACTTTTATTTTAGTTGTGTGTGTGTGTGTGTGTGTTAGATTACAAGGTAAAAGAGATTTATTACTGCAGGTCAAAGTAAAAAATGGATGGAAAGCCACTCTTCCAGGGTACATTTTAGGAATGTACATCCTGGGTCATAGTGTCCAATTATAATTTTAAACCCAAATATATAGTGGCGGGAAAATACATACATATATATATATACATATATATATATATATAATATAAAATACATTATATATAGTCTTAGAATAAAATATCTTACAGACTTTATATAAGAGGTATGTTATTTATGTAGAAATCAGTGTTGTTTAAGCACACAGAGCAGTGACAGAAACCAGGAGGTCTGAAGTTTTAGCATGCATTTTCTTTCCATAACTTTCCACATCACCAATTTACATTATGGCTAGAAATAAATCCTTCATGTTTATTTAAACACTAAAAGTGCAGAACACATTTATTTTATTGTGTAAAACTCCACTGGAAAAAGCCTGGCTGCTTAGGACAGTAATCCCCAATCCACGGGCAAAATACCACGTCCATGTGCTGTTTTCTATTCTTGGTTCCACTTGGTGCACCGCTGCCCTTTCACCCACCTTTACTGCACAGCAAAGACCTGTCACCGTGCCAGCCCGACCAAGCCGGAGCAGACAGCTGCCTCTGCGGAGGCCTCGAAGGGAACCGGAGGACCATCTACCCTGAAATATCCACCCAGTGCCTGATTGCCCACTGTTTGGTGTCCGCCGGAAGACCCCTGTGAAAATCCAATGCTTTACCGAGGAGGAGGTCGCATTTTTAAACCATTCGTTTTCAAAGCAGGATCAGGACCTTGAATGTATGGGATGGAAAGAAATTAGCGCCTCCAGCAGGCCGAGGTGGGAAATAGCCACGGAACCTTCTGTGAAGAAGCAGTTCCCCAGCAAGATGTGGAAAAGTAGGGCTGGAGACAAACTCTTCCTACCCAGCAGTTTTGCCGTGCCCATAAATACTATGCCTGTTACTGTGGGGCATGTTGGAAGCACTAGGACTCAGAGGCTCGTGTCGGCTCTGTTTTCTCCAACCTCGTGGACACGCTGCATGCACCATGAGGCGTCGGGCACTGCCCCAAACTCACCCTCAAACACCGTGTCCCAGAAGTCAGCATTCGGAATATAGAAACCAGCCAAGTTTCGGATACCCGTCTGGCTTATGTGTCACCCTTTTACTTCTATTGTAATTCTCTTTAGGACTGGCCTGACCCTTCCTTTAGCCAGCTTTGTTTTTTCAATCATCTCCAAATAGATACTCCATTTCAGGGAAAGTTGTACTGCCCTGTAGCCCAAGCCAGCAAGAGAGGAGGAACGCTGGATTTCAAAAGCAATAAAAGAAAACAAAACCAGAGAGAGAACAGGTCTGTTTCTTGGGACACATCAACCTTACACCATGCTGCCGGAGTCATTTTTTATTGAAGATGACAAACAGATAAAATCCCTCCATAGCTGATGCAAGTAAGAAGTCTTCTGGTAAGAACAGCAGTAAAGAGAACTCAGGTCCAGGCTGGGATTGCTGGGCCAAGATTCCGTTGTGAGGGGGGAGTTGTGAACAGTCCCCTTGCCTCAGACATATAAGACTTGACTTGGTTTTGCTCCCAGGAGTCCGTGAGCTCTGAGTTCGGGGGCAGGCGGCCAAGAGGCAGAGTTCCTCATCCTCAGAGCCCATGACTACTTCTGCTTCTTCATCACTCACTCACTCATTCACAAGGTGTGGATTAAACTCACTCACAATGAGGTATAAGCGACAAATATGGCTCCTTGTTTGGTTTTTTTTTTTTTTTAAGATTTTATTTATTTATTCGACAGATATAGAGACAGCCAGCGAGAGGGAACACAAGCAGGGGGAGTGGGAGAGGAAGAAGCAGGCTCACAGCGGAGGAGCCTGATGTGGGGCCTCGATCCCATAACGCCGGGATCACGCCCTGAGCCGAAGGCAGACGCTTAACCGCTGTGCCACCCAGGCGCCCCAAGCTCCTTGTTTGGTTTTGACCCTCCTCCTAGAAATTCACAATGCACTTTAGCACATTGAAATATTGACAAGTCCCACAGAGAAGGAACCGTCTAACTCTGTTCTATCCAAAGTGTCCCAACGTATCTGACCATGGACAGAGTGCCCTCAGAATAACTTAACATTTTAGGGGGCGCTAGCCCTGTGAGAAACATGTTCCTTTAAGTTAAACGAATGCATCGCTCATTCATTCATTCTTCCAACAAATAGTTACTGAGGCGCAGTGTATGCCAGGCTCCAGTGAGTAAGATGGGCACCTTCAAGGGGCTTCTAACAGTGTTTGTCTTCCCCACATTAATAAAACAGTCACACCGGTGACGACATGGCTGAGACATCTGAAGACATCTGGAGGCAGGTACTAACCAGATGAACGGGGAGGAGGTACAAGGAGAACAACGTTCTAGGGAGAGGGAACACAGGGATAGATGTCTGGCATTAGGAGAAAGCATGTGCTATTCAAGAAGCAGAGGAAGGGTGCGCGTGGGTGGCTCGGTCAGTTAAGTGTCTGCCTTTGGCTCAGCTCGCTGATCCCAGGGTCCTGGGATCAAGCCACATTAGGCTCTCTGCTCAGCGGGGAGCCTGCTTCTCCCTCTCTCTGCCTGCCTCTCCCCCTGCTTGTGCACATCTCTCTCTCTATGTCAGATAAATTAAACCTTAAAAGAAAAAAAAAAGAAGAAGCAGAGCGAGAACTTTCTTCCTGTTTGAGGTTGAGGTGGGTTGAGGCCAGATCACGTCAGGAAGCTGATTGGGAAAGGGTTTGTTTTGGCCCGAGGGTCCTTCTCGGTTCCACTAAAATCACACCATCTCTGTGCCGCTCAGCACTTGCCAGGTCCGGGGCACAGGCTCTATCAGGCCATTGCACAGCAGGCATTAATGCCCTTGTTTTCCAGAGGAGGAAACAAAGGTCAGAGAAGCATGTGACCTTCCCAAGAACACACAGCTACTTGGGTCAGAGTCAGTATTGAAACTCAAGTCTGTCTGAGTCCAAAGCCATGTCCTAAACTAACACCCCCCTGAAGACAGCTGCCTGCTCTAAAGGTCTATGCCATCGTGCATTGCCTCTCTGGAGCCCCTAGTCCCTAAAGGCTTCTGTGCTCTGGGGAGAACCCAGCCAGAGAATATGACACACACATGTCACAATCAGTGGTAGAAAGCATGGGAGTAGGACACCAAATGACACCTTTCAGGACTCAAAGTGCAATTAGCACCAGAAGTGGACACAATTTTCCACGTCATGTTTTAATGCAGGCTGTACTCCCATGGATAGAAGGGAAGACCAGGGTGCCCTTTGGAAGTCTTGGTTTTCCTGTGTTTCTGAGCTCTGAAAGGTGGCAGTGGCCTTTAAATGCCCCCAGAAGCAGAAGCTTATGGCATCCCATGGACCTCCGTCCCAGTGCTGCAGACCCCAGACCCCATCGGGGAAGCTCCAGGCCACTCAGAGAGAGGAGAGGGGTTGGTGATGTGAATATGGCCTGAGGAGACTCACGGTTGCCAAGAAGTGCTTAAGGTTGGAGGATGAGGAGAAGAGGAGTTCATCTTAAGGCTTTTTAGAAGATCTAAGGCTTCATCTGAAGAGTAAAACCATGTCCTCAAAAAGCCCTAGGTCTTCTCTACTTCCTCTCAGGACTTTCTTAAATGTACAGTGGCAGACAGGGCCAGAACCCCATGCTCCTGACATCCTCTATATCATACAATCGTGTGTGTGTGTGCATGCATGTGTGCACACCTGTGTGTGTGTGTGAGCACACACATGCTTGCATGTGCACACACTACGTTTTCCATCTGAGCATGTTGCATCCATACCTGCTATCACCCTAACAGCCTGTTGAGTTCCAGGAATCCTAGAGCCTCTTATATCTAACAATGGTTCCCGCTGGAGATACCCCAATGAAATGTCATCTTTTGGTGCTCCCTTGGGCTCGCCACACAATGCCCACAGTGTACACAGGGAGATAGTGGGAGACTCCAAAGGTGCAACTAATTCCTACAGATCCTACCTGCCCTTCAAACATTACTGCCCAAAGAGTGACCTCTTTGTCGGGCACAGGCTTTCACAACAAATGGATCTGAATTTGATTCGTAGTCTTGCTATGTGATCCTGGGCAAGACATTCAGCCTCAGTTTCTGTATCTGTGAAATGGATCTAATACCTTCCTGCTGGGATGGTTGTAATGATTAAATGACCACATATAAATCAGCTCACAACATCCTGGATACATGGTAAGTCCTTCATAAATGGTGATAATTATTTCCTCAGTGACTACTGAGCAGAAGAGATCAAGGGCCTAAGATGGGTAAGCAGAAGGGATTTGCAAAGAAAACCCGCAGCAGTAGTCTCTGGCTGTGGTGACCCCATCCCTGTGCACTCTGATCTCCAATTCAATCTAAGGGTCCCTGAATGGACTGATAAGTGGCCTAGGTTCTCAGCCATCTCCCTGAACCAGGGCGTGGCTTCAGAATTGAGGCCACACAGGGTAATAGATCAGGAATTACCTTCACAGTAGCTCTGCCTTTATCTTCTCTTGACTATTTGATCTTAAAAATAATTTACACTCCCTGCATCTCACTTTTCTCATTTGCAAAATGAGAATAATTATGACACATCTCCCACAGGACATTTGCTCAGATTAATGAGATAATGTAGAAAGGTGCTTTAGGGTATAGTTATGTTTTATGATGGAGACAGAGAAGTAATTGTTCATAAATTTGGCCTCTGCTGGAAAACTTTCAGTAACAATGAGTTCACAGAAAGGATCATATAATTGATCAGTTATAACTGTTTGAAGTTTTTGCCTTACATTAAACTGGATGCCTGGTCTTCGGCTCAACTCTGACGCATGGATTTTGTAGCACAAGTCCCAGACTATATCAGAATCTCTAAGGATAAGAACTGGGCTTATCTAGTTAAAACACCCACGGGTGGCTGAGGGATAGCCAAGACTGCCCACCACTGACCCAGGGATCAAGAATGACCTGCAGATGGGGCAGAATGCTCTGGAGCTAACAATATGATCAAGTTCTATGGATGGCAAGGACAGAAACCTGCCCAGTCTGATTCAAACTCTACCCCTGGATAGGAGTTCATCTAAAATAGGGAAAGATGTATTAAGAAAGTCTCCAACTGACTTAGACCTTCTAGGTTTATCCAACTTAACGTCCAAATGACCAAATCTCAATGCATTCCTCTAATTGTCTCCCCCAGGTGTCTCTATAGTGTCTTGGTGGGGAGCTAGGAAAATGGTTACAGCAAGGTTGGCTGAAGGGCTGGAGAAACTGAACTGGAGAATCAGGCTCAAGGGCTGTCAAACAGGGTACTCAGGACAAGGTGCATAGTGAGTGAGGAGACTTCTCTACCATACTCCACTTGACTTGGACTAAAATGGACACGTTCTAAAGCAATAAGAAACTTTAGCCATTATTAGTTTGTAAGACATTCATCTCGTAGGTCAGGGAAGTGTTTCACCATATAATGTCTTTTGTACAGTAAGTCATTTAAAGTATAGAATACAAGCAATACAATGAAAAAGAAAACATTCTGACTTTTATTATAGCATTTCCCCATGCTCTTCATCTTGGAACATATTTATATATTACATTGCCATTTCATATAAAAATTTTGTTAGTCCCCCAAGCAGAGGAGGAGCCCCTTGAGGGAAGAGATTCTGTCCTATGCAACCCGATGTGGAATTCTGGGTGTTTGGTAAGTGCTCGTCAAATACTTAATGAAACATTAAATATTGTGGGACCTTATACTTTATGCTGCTAACCCTAGGTCCAAGATAGGACTGGCTTGCTTGGAAAGTACCACCCCAGCACCTTATGTCAGACTGTGACAAAACACTCCCGGGAAGCCCCCAGAAGTTTGGCTGCTTTCTATTGCTGCCATCACTTGAGTGACATGTGGATTTCCAGAGTCGGGTCCCATGGCGTTCACTTTCCCTTCCCCTTTTCTCATAGTGCAACATGCACACTGTTGGCTGAAGGATACATACTTTTGGCAAAGAACAGGTTAAGTCACACATAGACATTGTCTTCTCTACTCACTGCACTGAGAGCTGGTTTGGGGCAACAAGCTGTCTCCTGACTGCTACCATGGGTGGGATCCTTCTTAGCTCAAACCTTTGACTCCCAACCTGTCCTGATAATTTGTCTTGCTTGTGCCATTTGGTTTTGAGGTTCCCGATTTCTGAAGGCATAAAGTAACTTCTGCCCAGGACTTTGAATTTCTCTCCTCCTAACCACTAGAGCTCACTGCCAACCAATCTCCTGAAATGTTATCGTGGTGTAAGGCTTGAAATGAAGGTTCAATATTATTTGCTGTTTTGACATCTTATAAAATCCAGAGACCTTCCAGCAGCCTAACTGCAAGTTCCCCTCCCCGCACTCTTCACGCGGATAAGGTCTCTTAGCCAAACAACCCTCCTTATCACGGGGACCAGGCATGCCGCTTGCTTATTCTTGAGCAGCAGCTTTCAGTTCCCTGCACGCCCGCAGAAATATTCAAAGATTATTTATTTATTTATTTGAGAGAATGAGAGAGAGAGAGAGAGAGAGAGAAAGCATGAGCAGGAGGAGGGGCAGAGGGAGAAGCAGACTCCCTGCTAAGCAAGGAGCCTGATGGGGGACTCGATCCTAGGACTCTGGGATCATGACCTGAGCGGAACTCAGACACTTAACTGACTGAGCTACCCAGGCGCCCCCAGAATTATTCAAACAAGCCAGTCACATCCTCCTTTGGGAATTAGGTGGCACCTCATGCTCTTGATACAAGGTCTGCTTCCTCCAGCCCCTGCTTGTTCACTCTGACCCTAAGTGCAACCCCCATGTGGCCCTGTGTGGCATGGAGTGTCCTCTCCCAAGCTAAGTGTGCGTGGCCAGTAAACTGTTGTTGATCTCATCGGTTCGGTGTCGGCTGTCACAGCCATCCCCACAATCCCAGGGCGGGAATCTTTCCCTTCCTGATGGGGTGAAGCAGAGGCTACGCCCACACCATTCCTGTCGGGAATCCGTGGTTATTAGTTCTTGCGCCTTTTTCTCAGCACTGCTGAGAGGCACCTGTTCCCTGCAGATTTTCAACTCCTTCTGCTGCCCTTCTGGAGTGTTGCATGCTGCATTTCCCCAGCCTTGCCCACCCCTGGTTCTTCACACTTAGCAAGTGACCAGCTCTTACAATGCCAACTACAACATGCGAGAGATTCAGAAGCAACTTCTTCCAGTCAATGCAAAGTCATAATCGAGTATTTCACTGTCTTTCTCCGGCAACATTAGCGTTCTCCACTTTTCTTCAGTATTTTCCTACATCCCTCCCACCACTCTGAGGTCATGCACACAGTCTAGAAATAAAGGGAGTTTTTGCTATGGAGATTCAAATGTCAGATCTACAGTAGCATACCTTTTTAAAAAACTCCACTACCCTGAATAAGAAGCCACTTCATTTTTTCACTTTCTTACAACATGGAAGCACATCAAAGTAAGGTCATTGTAGAATGCACTCTTAACTAACCAATCTACTTCTAACCCACAGTTTCGGCAGTAGGCTTTCCACATGCCCTCAGGAGTGCTGAAGGGAAAAGAAAAAATACCTAAATGAAGTTAAAGGTCAAATTGGGGGAAAGATAAAACATATTTGGCTGTCAAAGTGTTCATGGGCTGTTAAAAGTAGTACTTACAAAAAAGACAGATATATGCCCCAATAGAAATATTCCTATAGAAAAGGCATCAAAAGATGGTTAAGGAGTTAACAAAAGAAAAATCACAAACTACCGATAGTTCTAGCCAAAAGATCCATCCTCTCTAGCAAACAAGTAAATGCAAATTAAAGTAAGACCAAGAGACTAATATTTTCCTGTGAAACTGGCAGTGAGAGGACTCTCCTACCTTGTGAGTCTTGGTGGAAGGCTTCTCTTCCCATAGGAGGTGCAAACACCCAGGACTGTCATTCCCAGCCTCTAGGTTTGGGCACTCAGATGTAGTGACCCAAGATCGTGTGTCCGTTGCTTGTCACGCCTAGAAGATGGAAGAGAGCAGAACTTTCTGGCTGCCACAGCAACATCCAGTATCCAAGAGCCATCGGGGCAGCGGTGCCAGCATGGTGTCTAGTGGCAGTGGCAGTGGCAGCAAGCGCGGGCTCCCGTTCCACCTCAGTGGTGGTAGCAGAGGAGTCCTTGCCACACTGGGTCATTGGTTAGACGTTGGCTGGGGCTCTGGCTGCCCAGCCTTCCTCCATCCCTGCCCATTACCCAAGCCTGAGGGTCTAGCTTTCCTGACACATCTGTGGGCTGTCCAACACCTTGCAATAAATTCCTGCCATAATTTCTGTTGTTTGACTGCTAGAGTAATATATACAAAAAGCTCTCCCTAGTAATTTCTGGATATATCTTAAGTAAATAATTAGAAGTGCACATTTAAGTAAAAGGATATCCTCCTGTGCCCTGTTTAGAATAGCAGAAACGTGGAAACAATCTGAACGCAATCTCTCTACATAAGGAATTGGTTAAATGGGTTATAATATATCTATAGCACAGAATATTATACAATAATTAAAAATCATGTTCATAAAGAACATTAAAAGATGTGAAAATACTCAATACTAAGTTTATTTTTAAAAAAGATTTTATTTATTTGACAGAGAGAGAGAGAGCACAAACAGGGGGAGCGGCAGGCAGAGGCAGAGGGAGAAGCAGGCTCCCTGTGAGCAAGGAGCCCAATGCAGGGCTCTATCCCAGGACCCTGGGACCATGACCTGAGCCGAAACCAAGAGTTGGATGCTTAACTGTGCCACCCATGTGCCCCAGGAAACTTGGTTTAAAAAAAAAAAAAAGCCTGGAATTCATTTGTCCGTTCAAGGCAGGAGGTCTGAATTGAGTGAAAGATTAGATGATAAGTGCATGGACTGATGGAGAGGCCCACAGAGGGAGGGTGGAAGATCATAGAAGCAATACAAAGCCTAAACACCTAGGGAACAGAAAGATATCTTCGTTCTCCACTGAGAACATGTTAATTGTCTTTGCCTTATGCTGATGCTGCTCTTAATAACACTATTACAATGGCAGGATGCTTTACAGTCTATGAAGTACTTGCACTTCCCCATATATTATTATTAGGCTCATTTTACTGGAGAGAAAATTAAGCCCTAGAGAAGTTAAATGATTTATTAAATGTCTCATGTTATCTGTGGCAGAACTGGGCCTACAAACCAGGTCTTCGCTCTTGTGACTATTCCTGGAGGTGGCACAGTAAGGTGATTGAAAACTTGGGCTTTGGAGTCCAAGAAACCTGGGCAGGCACCCAGCTCTGCCCCTAACTATATGCACTCAGAGCAATTGCCTCGTCCTTCACAGTCTCGGACTCCTTGTCTCAGAGCAAGAGAGAAAAACACCTACTTTGAACAGCCTCTGTGAAAATAAAAGGTGGCTGTTACTATCCCACCATCTCCTTCACAAGCCAGTGTTTGTTTAGTCTCCCAGGACTCACATCCCTGTTTTGGGTAGAATTGTGTCTTCCCCCAATTCATATGTTGAAATCCAACCCTTAGGACTGCAAAATATGACCTTATTTGGAAATGGGGTCTTTGCAGATGTAATGAGTCATTGAGGTCATACTGAAGTAGGATGGGCCCCTATTCCAATATGACTGGTGTCCTCATCAAGAGGAGAAATTTGGGGCACCTGGGTGGCTTAGTCAGTTAAGTGCCTGCCTTTGGCTTAGGTCATGATCCCAGGGTTCTAGGATCGAGCCCCCTTTTGCGCTCCCTGCTCAGTGGGGAGTCTGCTTCTCCCTCTCCCTCTGCTGCTCCTCCTGCTTGTGCTTTCTCTCAAATAAATAAATAAATCTTAAAAAAAGAGAGAGAGAGGAAGAATGTGGAGACAGATACACGCAGGGAGAATGCCACATTAAGATTTTAGTTATGCTGCCACAAACTAAGCAATCAAAAGCTAGGAGAAAGGCCTAGAACAGATTCCTCCCTAATGCCTTCCAAAGCCGAAACCTTGATTTTGGACTCTGGCCCCCAAACTGTAAGACAGTAAGTTTTGGTTGTTTAAGCCAGCAGGGTTGTGGCACTTTGGTAGGGTAGTCCCAGGGCACTCGAACAATCTTCCACCCACCATGGTGCTGGTGCTGGGTACGTCTGTGTCAGTACCTATTCCCAGTCCCATGGAGGGTGGTTTTGTTTTGTTGTTGTTGTTTTTTTTTTTACCATGATAGCAGTCAGTTTCTTTCTGTGATGCTTGCATCCAAGTTCATTCATCAAATAGGGGTCATCGAAAGGGAAATCTGTGAATGCTGGAGAAGTCCAGATCCTAGGTTTAAAAAACAATTAGTCTGATTGTAAAAGTCTCATTAAAAATATACCTTAGCCTTTAGTGGGTTTAAAGTTGCCATTTACACTTTAACCATCTACCCTGTTAGAGTGGGCTCTCCCTTCAAGCCATACTTAATTCTGGAGCAATAATTCCCAACTTAGAATTCCTGGGGATGAAGCTCAGGGGAATGTATACTTAAAAAGCCTTCCAAGTGATTTTGATGCTCAGTTGGTTTTCTGTACTAAAATGCCATTATTTAATTAGATTTGAAAATATCTCCTAAGAGCAGTAAGAAGCAAATTAAGATCCTAAAGACGTCAAGTACACGCCCTAGCTTCCTGTTGCTGCTGCAACGAATTACCATAAACTCAGTGGCTTCAAACAACCTAAATGTATTACCTTACCATTCCGGAGATCAGAAATAATAAGATCTGCCTGTAGGGTCCTGCTCCTTTGGGAAGCTCTAGGGAGAAATCCGTTTCTTTGCCTTTTCCATCTTCTGGAGATCACCCAACTCCTTGGCTTGTAGCCCTTTCTTCATATCATTCTGACCTCTGCTTGCATCATCACACCTTCTCTGACTCTGCTCCTCCTGATTCACTCCTGTAAGGACACTGGTGATTACACTGTGCCTCGGGGAGTCCGTGATAATCTTCCCACCCCAATACCCTTCACTTCATGACATCTCCACAGTTCCTTTTGCTACATAAGGTAACATATTTGCGGGGTCCAGGGATTAGAGGTGAACATTTTGGTGGGTCCATTATTCTGTTCACCACACTGTAAGAATATTTGCTTTAATATATATATATATATATAGAGAGAGAGAGAGAGAGAGAGAGAGAGAGAGAATTAAAGGAGACTTATTCTTGCGGGATGTTAATGGGTCACACCCTCCCTATTTACAATTCTGGACTCTTTAGACCTATCTACGTTCTGATTTTCAGTTAAGAAAATTATAAGTAACTGGGCACCTGGGTGGCTCAGATGGTTAAGTATCTGCCTTTGGCTCTCCACGTCCTGGGATTGAGCCCTGATTAGGGCTCCCAGCTCAGCAGGGAACCTGCTTCTCCCTCTCCCTCTGCCTCTCTCCCCTGCTCATGCTCTCTCTCTCTCTCTGTCTCAAATGAGTAAATTTTTAAAAAGTCTTTAAAAATAAGAAAAGAAAATTATAAGTGACAAATCTGGAATAAACTTGCTAGAATTTGAATGTCTTTGGAAAAGAAGAGAATATAATCTCTTTCAGTCCATTTTAGTTTCCAAAATTGTAGACATCCCTGGGTTTGGGACATTACAGGATTCCTCTAACTATTTCAAAAGATGTTGTTAACTTTTCAAAAATGTATCAAGATGAAACTTATTTTTATTTACCATAACTTTAAACAAATATAACATATATATTTAGGGCCACAGAAAGGACTGTGTTACAAAAAATTTTTTTAAGCATCATTGTAATATTGCTAGTGGTGGTATAGAAATCATGGGCTGAGTTGCTATATTAATTATCAATTGCTGCTTTAAAATTACCCCCAAAACTTTGTGGCTTAAAGCAATGAACACATCTTATCTCATAGTTTCTGGTCAATTACCTGGGGGGTGGCTTACCTGGGTCCTCTTGCTCAAGGTTTCTTACAGTCTAAAATCAAAATGTTGGCCAGAGCTGCTGTGACTTCAAGGCTCAACTGGGGATGGGTCCCCTTCCACGCTCGTTCATGCTGTTTTGGCAGGATTCAATTTCTCCAGCCTGTTGGACCAAAGGGTTCTGTTCCTCACTTGCTGTTGGCTGGAGGCTGCCCCTAGTTCCTAGCCAAATGGACCTTTCTATGGAGAAGACAGCTCACACCATGCCAGCTTCCTTCATCAGCACAAACAAGCTGGAAGGACAGAGTTCTAGCAAGACAGAAACCACAGCCTTTGGCAACCTAATCTTGTAAGTAACAGCTCATCACTTTCACCACCTTCTGTTTGTTAGATAAGAGGTCCAGCCCGTACTCAAGGGGAGGGAATTATAAAATGATGTGAATAGCAGGAGATGAGGATCATTGTGGCCATCTTAGAAGACTGTCTACTTTAGATGGCTCTGGGATCCTTTCCTTCTATTTCTTTATGACTCCCCCCCCACCCTTTTTCCTTAACTCTGGCTGCCAGTCACACTGGCTTTGTCATTATTACTACAGGAATGGATGCAACTAGCTTTTTGAAATGATCCTGTCGTCTCTAATATGTTTTTAGATGCTGACAAACACTACAATGACTTCCAACTGTATGCGTCATGTTAAACCTCTGTGATCACTGCCTTCCATAAATCATTGGCCATGTGACTCAATCTCCAGCCACCCCCCACTCCTTCCCATAGGTTGGACTAATATCATCCACTTCAAAACCCCAAACCTCTAGTCACACGATTGGTGTTTCTGGCCTGGGCCGCTTCTCTCCTGAGTCACCACGTTTGTTTAAATTATCGAAGGTCCCACTGTTAGGCAACTCATCAGTGTAAACTATCTGGGAACATGATGAATAACAAAAATACTCCTATCACTTTTAAAGGCTACTTCCCAGGAACTAGGGAAAAAGGCCAAATTCTTTATTACACAGGTTGTCAACTAAAACACTGACACATGGTCTCTTCTCACAACATGGCAGTATGGTTTCAGTGGCAAATGTTCTGAAAGAGAGAGAACCAGATGGAAACCATATTGCCTTCTATGACCTCACCTGGAAAGTAATGCAGTATTGCTTCAATCACATTCTATTTGTTAAGGCAGTTTTAAAGGCTTACCTAAGATCAATGGGAAAAGATATAAATCTTCTCCCACCTTTTGATGCAAGAATGGCAAGGTTTGGAAGAGGAGAGGTAGAACTCGAAATATCATAGAGGTCTTTTCTGAAAAATAAAATCTGACATAACCATCCAAGTCTAAAGTCCTCCTGGAAGCTTACAACATCTTTGACAATTCAGTCTCATACTACTTTTCATTCCTGATATCTAACTGCCTCTTTGCCCTTTGCTTTCAATCCAGTTAAGAGAGTCGTGCCCATCTCAAAGATTCTGGGCATACCTTTCCCTCTCTGAAATCTAAACTAATACAAATCCAACCTATCCATCAAGGTGTATCCCTATTGTGACTCTATGAACCCAACAGAAACCCTAATTTAAACTGGCTTAACCAAATAGAGAATGTATTGCCTCAAGAAACTAAACATTCCAGAGGAGAAGTTATCTTTGCACATGCCCCACACAGCTCCAAACTCTCATCATCCTTACTGCTAACAACCATAGAGGAACAGGATGTCTTTCTTCTAATGACTCCCAAACAATTCCTAGAATTTACTCTAATTGGTCCACTTAGATCATGTGTCCAACCTTGCATCAGATTCTGGTGTCAGAGGAAAGAATTATACTGAGAAGAAGAAGTGGTTCTTCCTAAAGAAACGTACATTACTGTTACCAGAATGTAGAAGAAATAGAACTTCAGTTCCAGAGTCAGGGATTATTCATTGCTAGAGTAGTGGAATGTTGAAGATGGAAGGAACTGCAAGGATTGACTCAGCACCTTTGTTTTACGTATGTGGAAACTCAAAATTAAAAAAGATGAAATGACTTGCCTAAGTTGCATACGGCGTCATAGCGTCAGAGCCAAGACTAAAACCCTGTACTCTGACTCCCCAGGCCAGAGGGTCTTTGTATAATCTGATACCTTAATAGACACCAACATTATATTTTAAACTTCAATTTTGTTTTATAAAAAAACAGCAAAACTTGGAATCACATGGGGTTCAAATTCTAACCACTCACTTGGTCTATGAGTTTGGAGAAGTGACTTCACCCTTCTGAACTTCCATTTCTCATCTGTGAAATATAGTAATAACAGCTACCTTGAAGTGATATTGTTGGGATGAAATTAGATACTGTGGAAATAAAGATTCTAGCAAAAAAGGAAGCGCTTAATAAATGGTAGCCATCATTTGTATCTCTTGTCATGTTTAATGGGATTTGATGCATACTATGTTTTTATTCCAAAATAGTGTTTGACTAACGATTCTTTTCATAGGTGTGGGGGTTGTGATTTACATCACCGTGAGCATTTCATTAACTCAATGAAATTTCTTGCCCTTTAACAGCTTCGAACAAATATTGATAACCAAAAAGGATCTATCTAATCCAAATTAGATTGCATTACAAGGAGCATTTCATGGACTTTTAAACACCCTTTTGTAACATTGCCTTTGGGAATCTAAGTGTAGGACAGCAGAAATTTTATGTTATCAGTTCCATGTGTTTCTGTATTTTAGTTTTTGCTTTTGAATTCAGGCAGGACTGACATGTGATGATGAGTTTAGTGATGACAGTCCAAATAGTCTGACTGCCTTTAAGGCAATGTTTATGGGTACATAACCCAGATATGATACACATGACTCACCAGGCCATATAAATCACTGGTATTTTATATCAAGCCAAGATTTTTTTTTGGGATCCCGTGTTTCAAGTACTCACATTGTTCCCTTTAACCTTTCCATGTTTTTGTTGTAATTGACAACACAAAAGAGTTTTGTATGTCTTGCCTACTTAGACAAAGGTCAGTCATTTCCTGACGCCCCCCCCACCACGAGATGGACATATGGTTCTTTAAAAGTCCAGATCCATATATGTTATTAAATATCTTTTCAAGAACTTACGATGGCCATAAAATGTAATCTAAACAACAAATTATTTCTAACCAATATTTTAATTTTATTTTTTTAAGATTTAATTTATTTATTTGACAGAGAGAGAGGGAGAGAGAGAGAACAAGCAAGGGGAGCAGAAGAAGCAGGTTCCCTGCTGAGCAAAGAGCCCGACATGAGACTTGATCCCAGGACCCTGGGATCATGACCTGAGCTGAAGGCTGACGCTTAACCAACTGAGCCACCCAGGCGCCCTAACAGATATTTTTAATGGAATTGATATGACATATATCAGAGTCTGGTAAATGGGAGGTTTGTGATATGTTACAGCAACTATTATTTGCATCCTTCTCTATATTTAACGTCATTTGACACATTGTAGATTCATAATCAGTACTCCGTTTTGAATGATGGATTATTTTTCCCAATGATAGGTGCTTATGATTTATACCATCCAGTGCACGGGCTGAATCTGGCACTGTATCAGAAATTGTTTTTTGGCTCACCAATGCAAAGACTGCAGATTCTACAGGCATAATATAATAGCCATAATAATTTTTATTATGAAATATTTCTTGGGTATCTATAATGCACTAATTATAAGATTAAGCATAAAATTAGTCATGGTCCTTTTCTAAAGGCCTATTCTAGGTTTACCTTGAAGACTACCAATACATGACCTTTAAATTAAAGGAAGAAAACTCAGTAGCAAATAAGACTAAACATGTGAAATATTTGTATTTCTTTCATTGGTCCATGAGTGAGATTGAAACTAGATATGGCTGTGGAAGTAGTAGAATTCATCTTTGATTTTATTGAGGTCTTTACCAAGTTCCTTCTTAAATTTCCTTTACCCTATCCCACTAATGCATGTCAATGCAGCTTGCTTCCCACGTATTAAAATTTAACTATTCAAAAGATCTAAAGATTTTCATATTAAGTTGTAAAAAATATCTGCCTTAGGTAAGGCCACCTAAACTACCATTCTCACTGGATAGCACGAGGTGTAAATAACTAGTAGAATTTTAGTCTTCAGCCTTCAGATGTGTGTTAAGAGAACATCAAGTGGAGAGGGAGAGGATAATGAGGTTCTAGGAGAGTATTTTTGAGGGCAGTAGGTATTCACCTGAAATTGAACCACTTGAATGGCTGTCTATCTTATCTACTCTTAATTTAGTCTTTCCTAAAAGGTACTTCTTGCTACATTTCACTATACTAACAAAGAAAGGCTACATGATGAGTCATTGGCAAAAATATCTAAATATCTTCCTTAGAAAATGAAAACATGAACTCCAGTAACAAGAGCTCTCTAGAAGACCTCATTCCTACCACCAAAATGTAATCATTCTATGCCATTTAAAGCTGAAAACTGATTTCACTTCCTCTTTAAGGATTTGTAGATTGACACGAAAGGATTTTTCTACTTCCACTTTTACTTTTCTAAAATCTCTTCTCCATATTGTAGCAAGAGCAAAACATAAATCAGATCACATCATCCCCCTGCATAAAAACCTCCAGTGGCTTTCCATCACACTTAAAATAAAATCAAAATGCTTACTGTGGCCTATAGGCACCCTGCCTACCTAGCGCTCTCTCCCCCCTTGACCATGCCCCAGACATCCCAAAGTTCTGTCTGTTCCTTGATATGTCAAGAGCAGTCCCACCCCAGGGCCTTTGCTCCTGCCTGGGTCTTCCCTTAGATCTTTACCTAGTGGTTTCCTCTGTCATCCGGGCCTTCCCAGCTGCCACCTCTGTAACGGGCTTTCTCTGACCAGTGGCTATAAAGTAACCTTTCCTTTGCTCCCTCTCCCATCCTGCTTGCCCGCATCATACTTTGCTCTACAGCTATTACAGTGTTTATTCCCCTCTAAGAATCTTGTTTGATTTCTGTTGACCCCAAGTAAGAGCTATGAAAACTGCCTTTCTTCTTCACCCTGATATCCCCAGCCTCTAGAGCATTACCCAGAATTTTTTAGGTACTCAATACCTATCGATTAGATAAAATGCGTGATAGTGACTCAAGTCTATAACATAAACATTACAAATACTATAACACATAAAATATAGGGTTTGGAGTCCTTTTTTAAAAACAGCATAGGAAGAAAAATCTAGAGTTTAGGTTCAAAACCAAATGGTCGCCTCTGGTGTAGACGGCATGAAGTAGAAACTCACATCAAAAGGGTCAGCAGCGGTGGGGGTGGCAGAACCTTGGCATAGGTCACACATACATTCCCACCGGCCCTCAGGAAGCCAACGGACTAGAAGCCAAAATAAGTCTTGAAAAGAATAATTTTAGCCCTACAACTGACAACTCTGTTGTGAACCTCTGTAGGCCTACAGAAGAGATAAAATGTTGCATGGAAGATGTCAAATTATCTACAATGCGTTAGTATTAAACGTATCAATCACATGATGTGCTTTAAAGTAACAGTTACATTTTCTTGTGTATCTACACACCACGGGGCAATGTGGCAGGTTCTTTCTGTACAAGATCTCATCTCTTTTCAGCAAGGTGATTATTCCTTGTGTTCCTGATGAAGAAACCAAGGCTGAGAGAGGTTAATAACTTGTCCACAGGATAAATAGAGCCGAGATAGGCTTTGGGATAGCCTCTTTGGCTTGAACATGTTTAAAATGTTCAAAAACGATTGTTATGAATACCTTCAAACAAAATAAATATGCTCTCCTCCTCCATAGTTTTCACCACTGCCTGTTGTCAGACGGAGCCTGTCTCACACTTACAGTGGACCTGCTTGGCCCCTACCATAGGCTCTAGAGTTGTCAGTCTCTGATGCTAATCTGAATGCCTCCTTTGACCTGCTGCTTCTCTACGAAGAAGCCTCCGCCATGTTTGTACCAATGATGAGGGTGGGACCCTGGGCTGGGGGTCAATGGCTGTTAATGCTGGCTTTTGTCTTGCTAAGTGGGATTTGTAAAGAATCAGCCAAAGAGAAAGGAGAGAGTCTTAGGAGAAGGGAAGAGAGTTTTCCTTGAGTGGAGAGAGCCGGAGAAGGGAATTGGCGACAGCTGGAAACAAAATTCTAAGGTAAGTGATGATTTTATATGGAGCTTGAGAAATATTTTGCTGTTCAGTGTGTTGTGTACCTCCTCTCCCGAGACATCTTCAGCAAGGGCACCATTTTTGGACTTGTTTTTTTTTTTTTTTCCCTTGGATGGGAAACCGCAGTGGAAAGGGCTACAAGAAGAAAGTCAGCTCAAGAAGGCCCAGTCAGCTTCTGGGACAGAAAAGGCCATGGTTTTGGAGTCAGATGGTCCCTGCTCTGCAAAAGAGCTCTTTTTCTCAGCCTTAGTTTCCTCTTCTGTAAAATGGGGGGTGAGAGAGAGAGAGGAAATATCTTCTTTTTTTTTTTTTTTGCAAAGTTATTGTGAGAATTAAATAACACCCATGAGGGGCCTAGTATGGAGCTTGACATACTCCCTTCCCCTTATATTGAACTAGAATTGCCTTCTCTGTAATTCCCATGAATTGGTTCTTGTTTTACTCTGCAGAACCCAAAGAGATTCTATCACCTTTTTCATGTGATAAAGCTCTAGTTTGTCTAGAACTTTCAAGGAAAGAAAATGCATATTAACATCTCTGTATCAATTGCTCTGAAACCTAAAATGACCTAATTTTTCAGTTACTGGTTTTACTACCCAATTAAAAACACTTTTAAGAAAGAATCAAGATAAAGATTAAAAGTGAATCTACATACTGAACAAATCCTTCAAATATTAAGAAATTAGGTAAATATACATCTCACCATGCAGCTTTTCTAAAGGCAAAGGATCTAATTTGGTAATTAGCTAAACTTATTGAGCATTCATGGGGTGTCAAGGATGTACCGGTTCTTCTGTATTTGGCTGCTTTTAGCTATAAATAACTGCATACAAAAATAAAAGTGGCTTAAACAAGGAGAAATATTATCTACTCACCCCCCAAAATAAATTCCCAAGGTAGGCAGTTGCAGGGATAGCTCAATGGCTCAACAATGTGCGGGACCCAACTTTTGTCATCATTCACCCTCTCCACGTTACACTGGTTCTTTGCAAGATGGTTCAGAAGTTGCAGATAGACATAACAGCATATGGTTGAAGAAGGCATTTTCTCTTGGGTGACTCTTCTTATTAAGGAGGAAAATCTTTCCCAGAGCCATCTCCCAAGACTTTTCCTCAGGTTCCATTGGTCAGAACTGCATCACATACCCATGCCTTAAGCCAGTGCTTCCCAATTTTTTCACATCATGACGCAAACAGAAAGAGAATGTTTTTATGACATACAGGGGTACCTGAGTGAGGTTGCTTGTGGCCAGACAGGACAGTCTCAGGTTTCAGCAGCTGACCCTCACTCAAATATTCCAAGGACTTAAGGGATCAATAGTTCGTCACATTTGTAACCCATTCAAGACAAACTAGTGTGTCCTGGCACATCAATTGGGACACTGTGGGCTAGGCTACGAAGGAGACTGGGAGAGCATCATCCATATACAAACTGTAGTGACAGAAGGCTCTACCAGTGAGAAGGAAGAAGGACATGGTGGTCAAGGGTGCTCATCTATTCTAAATCTTACAATACAATGAGAGGAAAGACAATTGACCTTTGAACAACATGGGTTTGAACTGTGTGTCGACTTCAAGGATTTTATATAGCACAGTACTGTAAACGTATTTTCTCTTCCTTATGATTTTCTTAATGGCATTTTTTCTCAAGTTTACATATGTATAATATACACAATGGTTGTTAATGAACTTATTGTTAAGGCTTCTGATCAACTGTAGGCTATTAGTAGTTGAGTTTTGGGGGATCAAAAGTTATGTGCAGATTTTCAAATGCACAGGGGTCTTTACTCCTAAACCCCCGCCATGTTGGAGAAGTTTGAACATGGAGAAGGAAACTAAGGCTAATGATTTAAGTGACTTACTTAAGGTCACAGAGCCAGGAAGTAGCCCAGTTGGCACAGTGGATGCAGATCCAGTGGAATGCTGGTAAATGTTTACCAACCAGCTTTCCAAATGTGGTTCTGACATGCTTGTTGGTTAGTATTTAAGATAGAACTGAAACAGCAAACATGTAAACGGGAACTTACTTGTCAATGATGTGAGGACTACTTTGCTGAACTGGATGTTCTGTGCCATTCACCGTGTCACAGCTATAGACACACATGCTTTTTATTTTTTTTATTATTTAATTTAATTTTTAAAATAAAATCAGTTGAGAAACTTCTTTTTTAAGATTTTATTTATTTATTTATTTATTTATTTATTTATTTATTTATTTATTTAACAGAGAGAGAGAGCATGCACAAAAGCAGGGGGAGCGGCAGGCAGAGGGAGAGGGAGAAGTAGGCTCCCTGCCGAGCAGGGAGCCTGATGTGGGGCTCGATCCCAGGACCCTGGAATCAGGGTCTGAGCAGAAGGCAGACACTTAACCAACTGAGCCACCCAAGTGCCCCTATACAACATGCTTTTTTAAAGTTGAATCTGCATTAACAGTTTTCTCTGTCACTCTCTTAAGTCTAGACAATCAACAAAGCCTAAGTCAAGCCCTGATTTGTGGCCCTTGCTGATTTCCATGGTGTTAATACTCCTTTCATAGCCAATTTCAAGCTACCAAAGAGAAGTCACTGAATACAGCATTGGGAAGAGATGTGCAGTAATACATTATAGAGAATCTTCACTACACAGACACAATACACGTTAAGTAACCTCAAGAGCATAGATAATAGTAAGATCCATTAAAATAATTCAGAAGTGATGAGTTTTTTAATATACATTAGCTTTGTGTAAATTTTATTTAATTGGAAGTTTTATATAATTTAATTTTTCATAATGGCTCTGTTTAACAAACAGCTGGCAAAATTCCTGAAAGTTAAACAGCCTGCTCTCATGAGCCAGCAGAAGCCAGTTCCACACACCACTGTTGACTCAAAGTCCATGCGTTTTCCACTGAGTCTTTTTGCTACTTTTATTACTGGTGTGTAATTGCTAGAGACGATCTGTAGCAAACAGGGGAGAAACCTGGGTACCAGTGATTTCTCCCGATGCTCCTGTGTTGTTGCTACCTGACACTCCATTTTCTCTTCTGTAGAGGGTGAGAACAACAGTCCTTACCCTGCCAACCCAGAAGGGATGTTGTGAGGATTAGATCAGCTGCCCTAAGTGACAATGCTTTGAACACTACAGACAGAGAAAAAAGCCTTTATTATGGTGGTCATTTCATCACTAGTTCTCAGCCAGGCCACCATCATTAAGGATGCAAAATATGTCCCCGCTTTCAAAGATATGGTTTAATTTGAGATCTTTTCTAATGCCTGTGGTAGACAGTAAACACCCAGAAAAATTTTTCTTGAGAAGTCCAAATTTTTGCTAGTCTTCACCCGCTCAGAGTAACAATGTTGGGAGAAAAATGATTCTTTTTACTCATTTCTAGCTGCTATTGGGTTGTCTGAAGGGATCTCTCCCTGGGCTTGTAAAATGCTTCTTATTTTCAATAGTTGAATAAAGGTCCTTTGATTTTTAATTTTGATTTTTCAAGCTGCTTTGCTTTTTGGGCCAGACCAATTCATTAAGTTATTTGGCATGGATCATGCCCCTCTGCTTAAGGTGGTTTTCTAACTGTGAATTGGATTAAGTATCCCAAATATCCCAAATTGAAATTCTAAACTTGATTGACTTTATAAAATATATACCTTGCGTTTGCTGAACTTCGCTTTGGTCTGTAGAAACTTTTCTGCCAAAGCCTCTCCCACATCAGGCCCTTTGCGTATGCTGATTCCCTCTGCCAAGAAAGCTCTTCCCTGATTCTTTGCAAAGTTGACTCCTCCTCATCCTTTAGCTGAAATGCTACCTTCGTACAAAAGTCTGTTTCCTTCATAGCACTGATCCCAGTCTTAATTTCCTTATTTGTTTGCTTCTTTGTTTATACCCCTGGTTATAATATCAGGTCCTTGAGGGCTGGGACTTTTTGCCCATTCATGTCCTATCCACTACCAGCCTAGCATACTATAACTCTCCCTTGATCAAATGAATTTTTCTGAAAGGACCTGCACCAGTGTCGTGGGGCTGTGGCCATATACAGTTCTCTTGAGGCGAGAGCCTACTTTGAAGATTCCCTAGGACTTGGCCTGTGGTGTTCATGGTGACCCACCTTTCTCTTAAAAGGTCCAGGAGGAGTCACAGTGGCAACACAAGACTGGGGGCTCCCATCAGCTCCACCCTGTTGGAACTGCCTCAGTGATGTCACACAGGACAAGATTCTTTAATCCTTTTCATTCTGTGACAGTCCTTTAAAGACCTAAGGTTTTCTTGACCCTATATGGTGGGGGGGGGGATGGAGAAAAGAGGGGCAGGGCGGGGGGCACACCCACCACCAACAAAATTAGTTTGGGGCACTATGCACGGATATGTACTGCTTCAGGAGAAAGTGGGTAGCAGAGGTTGTAATTTGGATTAAGCTAAGAAAAAGTGAGAAGAGAAGAATGGGGAAAAGAAGGGCAAAGGGGACTAAAAAAGAACAGAAGAAAGGGAGAAGAGTGATAAGAAGAAAAGAGAGAAGAGGAGGACATATGAAGAGGATATTTCTGAGAAAGACTCGTGGAACAGGTAGCGAAGGTGGAGGAGGAGGGAAGAGTTGAACCTCTGTTCTGCTTGGCTTGGTGACTCTTGAGGAGTGACTGACTTCAGTGTGGCAGGGTGGCTCAAGTGAGGGGAATGCTCAAGTACTCCCCTGAGGGGTCACTTAAATTGCTGACCTTTATTTTGAGAGGCCTGAGCCGGGCTGTCTCAAGGGTGACTCTCCCGGATGGGTTCACAACAGTAATTTGGGAACAAGTAATGTAAACTTCACTTTAAATAGTGATTGTGGAGGAAAAGAGGGGAGAGTATTGCTAACCAGAGTAAGCTTCAGACTCCTCACCTCAGCCCCCAGCCTCACCCCAGGCCTCCCGATTACTAGGCTAATAGCACACAGTTAAATTCAGGAATTGAAAGCCAATCTTTCAGAAAATCTTCTTACTCTCTGGTAATTGAAATGTAAACAGAATTCCAAAGCAGAGTAGGATAGTTTTACAATATACTTATAAGAATTACTAAAATACAATTATGGGAATATATTCTCACTGAGGTTTCACAGAAACTCACTATGAACATCCCAAATATGTGTAGGAGGCCCAAGCAAAGCCTTGTAGTTCAAACAAAAAGAAAACTTTTAACCCTCTTTTTTCAGTGACCTTTCCTCCCTTCTAAAAGAGTTGGGTTTTGCCCATAGCATAATATTTCAGGATCATACTGTTTAATATAATAAGGAGGGGGGTATTATAATATCAAGCATACTTATTCAGACAATATTAAGATACCTTTGTTCCAGACTTTAAAATGTTATAACCCATGAGTTTCCTAGTTCATACCAAAATGTCCCTGCAAGCCGTATCCAGAAGTAAGAAATAGTAGGAAGGTACAGCTTTATCAGCAGTCTGTGGTACACTGTGTAGCTTCCTTAAAAATCTCTTTATGCTCATATTTTCTATTTTGCCTCTTCTGCTATAATTGACCCAGATTCTCCTACAAGTGTAGAGCAGAGAGAAGAAAGATATGGAAGCCTAAAGGGAGGAAACAGAAAGATAAGCAAGCCCTTCAAGTTCTCTATGGTCCACTACTGTCATTGGCTACCCAGGCTCTCTCTGCCTTAGGAATAAGAAAATTTGCTTTCCAGGGGCACTTCAAATAGTGGTTGCCACATGGGCTTTTTAATTTCACAATTGTAATGAGTCCACTAGCATTCTAATCATGCTGTTACTTGTCTTAAAGTATTAGGAATTTTAGTATGGCACAGTTCCAAAGATCTTTGATCTAATTTCCCTTTTTTTGGCAAGTGTACGGAGAATTAGGAAATGTATCCTCAGACGATATTGGGACCAAATGAATAAGTGAATTTTATCTTCATGTTGTATACCTGGAAAAGATCCATCTTCATCTTACTCTAAGAAATTCTAACACCATGGATATTGGGTAGAGTGATTTTTGGGTTTCTTGAAGAATTGGCCGGTCACTGACTATTTGGTGAAACTGTTTTATCCTGTTGTCAGGTTCCAGGCCTAAATGTGAAAGGGACAGAATCTTCCCAAAAAAGTCATGTAGAAAAAAATTGGAGATGACTTTCACAGCTTCAAAAACAGTTAAGTGTTCCCTGAATGACAGAAAGAATAAACAGATTGCTTTTGATCTAAGAGTTGGGGCAACAAAGTGCTTTTAGGATATACAAAGTAACGGTATAAATGCTAGAATGAGTTCCTGAGATAAAATGGAGAGGCTTCATCACAAATTTACCTTTTTATTGGCCAGAACGCAATCTGACTAATATTTTCAGGTGTTCTTTTTAAAGTACTTGCCTCCTACACTGACTATTTGGTTTTTTCTTTGTAGATACGAGACCATCTTTTTAAAACACCGTTTTTCTTTTAAAATTCTCTTCCGGCCAATGTGGTGTAGGTCAAATTCATGAACAGGTTAAGCCTCTGACAAGAGAGGGAAAGACACCCCAGCCAATGGGAACTCGCGCTGGTGATGTACTGCTCCCAGTTCTGATTCATTGGCCGCCTAGGGTTTGTCATTCTATCCCGGCGTCTGCAAACAGCGTGGGTCGGTTTTCTGTAGTCCAGCTAGCTAAACTGGATTTTGGTCGCAAGCATGTGCAATTTTAGTTAGATTCGCTTCATCTCTAACTCTTACTAGAAGCAGCTGTTACGTTTCCGATCATTCTTAAGAAAAATCTTGTGTTCCTTAAACCTTGAAGGAGGTCGTTGGAGGTCCCCTGTGACAGAATCACGTGACTGTCTAACGTGCAAATAAATACAATGTAGAATCCGATAAGCTACAGATGGAAAACCTGCCAGAAACTCAGAGCATGTGTCCTGTGCGTGTATCAGTTGCACTAGCATGTGGGTGGGTGATGGTAGGGTGTTGCTGCCCTCCGGGACCAGAGGAGTATGGTCGGGGCACCTGCGTGGGGCTCCCGGGGTCACTGGCGGGGGTGGCTCCCGAGGCCTGGGGCCCTGGCGGAGGGGCTCTGGCGGAGGGGCTCTGGCGGAGGTCTGGATGCAACAGTGAGTTCAAGCCACAACAGCCAGGCGGCAACTAGGCCGCGACTGCGTCCGAGAGAGGTCGAAAGCACGGGGTCGGTCCTCGGGGTTCTGAGAACGGCGTCTTTGCAGGGAGTGGGGTGTGTATTTAAGACAAGTGGAAGCGCCGGGGCGGGAGCTCCCGAGTCCCGGCTCGACAGACTGCCGGGTTTGGAGAAGCTCTCGATGGCCGGGTCTCCTTACACTCACACACTCTGTCCAGCCCCCAGGGCCGGAGGCATAAAGGCCCCAGTCCAAGTTCCGATCCGGGATTCGGATGCTCCCTTCGGCCTCGGCCTCGGCCTCGGCCTGGGGCCGGGGCCGCGAGGCGGCTGCGGCGAGAGAAGCTGGGTAGGGCAGTGATGTCATCTGAGGCTGCCCCTCCCCCGCCTGCCGGCCCTCGCCGCAGTTCCTGCCCAACGACATCCGGGTCTCTCCAGCTGCTCCGCCGCGCCGCAGCTGTAGCGGCCGCCGAGCCCGCGGGGCGGGGTGGGCAGAGGAGTCGGGGAGGGGCAGCACGGCGCCGTCGTGAACGCGCCTGCGCGGGGACGCGCTCGAGGCGGCGGCGGCGGCGGCGGCGCTACGGGCGGGAGCGCGCGCGGGAGCGAGAGCAGTCGTCTCGGCGCCGGCCCGGCCCGCAGCTTTG
>NC_048231.1:3156576-3256348 GCF_002007445.2 Ailuropoda melanoleuca
CGGGGCGGAACTTTTCCGGAGCGAGGAGTGGGGCGTCGTGGCGCCCCCACCCGCAGGGCCGCCCTGGGTTCCAACCCTTGGGAGGGAGGCCTGGAGAAAGAAGGGGGTAGGCTTCCTTTGGACCGGACTTCGCTTCGAGGCACCAAATTCTGGAGGATTTGCTTCGGGTCTTACAGGGGTCTGAGCTGAGAGTGAGGCTTCTTAAGAACTAAAGTCTGTGATGCCTCCACTTCATTCATTATTAAGGCATCGAACATATCCATTGAAGTAAATCACACTGATTTCTTCTCGTATTTTTAACTGTGTAAATTTGTGTGGTAAAGTTCTTAATGTTAGAGTTTGGTGGTTGAGGTATGATTCTGTTCTGCTTGTAGATTTAAATATTTTCTTGAAAGACAGCTGGCTGTGGAGAGCTTTCTACCAACCGCAGTTTAGATGCGTTTTGAAAATTTCATCACCTGAGGTATTTTTCCTTCTCTCTTCTCAAGCACTACATGGTACTTACAGATCCATAAAGGTCATACTTAAGTTGTCCAAGCCAAGAAGTATATGCGCCGCCCCCATCCCCACCCCTAATTTTTCTGCAAATTACACTAGTGAGCGGAATGTATTTTAAGAAGTGATTGGAAGAGTGATGGGAGGAGTAAAAAACAATGGGATATAAGTATTTTCCCAGAGTAGGTGATTTTGATATTATTGAAAGAAATTAAAAATTTTAAAAATTGAGGGAAAAGGCTTAATCTTTTCAAACTTGCATGTTGGGATTTTAAACACAACCAGTTTTTATATGGAAAGAGCTCTGAAGAGTAAGGGGATTTATTTATTTAAACGGTATTCTCCTGAGCCTTAGGGGTTCCAGAGCTCACAGGAGTTCAGCAGGGCTTACTCCCCAGTTCCTCTTTAACTGGAACAACTTCACTTTTAATAACTTTTATATTTTTACATATTGGGCCTTTTACAAATATTGTATTTCTGTAACACTTTACAGATTAGAAAATTGATTAGGGAGATAATGACCTACCCCACTGCCTATTTTCTAATCATAGATGTTACCTTTATTAATGTTTCTTTGTCAGTAAATAATTTGAAGCACAAAGTAACATTGCTTGCCTGATGTTATAGTTCTGTGTTTATGTGTAACTCACATATATCTGAATAAACATTCAATCATGTAGGGATGATTACTTTTAAGCTGCAAGTTGGGGCAGTGACACATTATTGAAACTATAATGAGAAGTGCACATAGAAATTACTGAAGACATTTTTGATATCATCAAAAGGTTTTTCACATTAGTAATTTTATTATGGGAGAGGTATATAAGACCAGGAAGTTTGGCTAGCAACCTCAATATATATTTGAGAAATAACAGGGTTGAGTGCTAGAATCATTAAAATTTCTTTTTTAGGGGCACTTGGGTGGCTCAGGTGGTTAAGCTTTGGATTCTTGCTCTATCCCCTGGTCGTGAGTTCAAGCCACGCCTTGGGCACTCTGCTGGGTATGGAACCTACTTTAAAATTTTTTTTTCTTTTTTGGTGGAAATTTACATAAATTTATTTAAACATTCCTTTTTAAAAAACACAGGTTGTATCTTTTTATATTTGAGTTTTGAAGGGTTGGAGTGATGACCATAATTACAGTATAACCTGTTGAAGGGAACACTGTACTAGGAGATAAGAATTGTTTAGTCATGGCTGTGCTCCAAAGTATCTGTGTCCGTGGACAAGTCCTTTAACCTTTTGAGTCTCAGTTTACAAATCAGTAAAGCCAAAGTGGTATACTGTATTATCAAATGCATGGCCAGTTGTTAAATTTTTTTATTCTGTTAACATTGTCTATTCAGTATGCCTTGACCAAATACCTGGTATATATATACCAGGCACTTAGATGTTTCAGTATTCTATATCTGCATGTTATTTTAAAAATAAGTGTCTTCTTTAAAAGAATTTTAAGTTGGTGATTGATCTTTCGGGATGATATTCATGTAGGTAGGCTTTATTGATTTTTGTGTTGGGATTGGGGAGTCTAGAAAAACTCTTGGGAGGAAGAAGGATGGGGATTCCACAGGAGACAAAGGGTGGTTGAGACTACAGGTTTGAACAGGTGCAGGACCCTTGGTAGTTTGATATGAAGGGCATTATAAGCACACATTATGAAGATGTTTCTGTGTGTTCAAGCTGGGTCTTTTCTTGTTAATAAACCTTTGTCTGAAAATTTGTTTCCTATACCTAATTTTTTTCAAAGGAATCTATAGCAACATCATATTGTCACATGGTACACATTGCTAAGCAGTTACCAAAAACTTACAGTCTTTGAATTTGTTCAGATTATACCTAGACCATTTATTATGGTAGCTAATAGAATGTGTAGCCGATTCGGCTTAGCTGTGAATGCTTATTTATTTGATAATTTAAAACTAAAGACTGACATGTGTCCACAGGGAGCTCTTTGTCCCTGAAATGCTCACCCATGAGAGCTGGATTAATTTCTTAAGGTGTAAATCTGTGATCATGTAGATATAATCCATTATTGGGTGATATTTTGATGATTCCCCCCTTCCCCAGATGATTATCTAATTCTTGCCTGGGCACCTGTTGAGTGGTCCTGATTACTTTCCATCCTTAGATCAGAGGAAGGAGGCAGCCATGTAAGAAAGTCGGCTCAAGTGGAGTCCTATAAGAGTTAAACAAGAAGATAAAAACAAGGTGTGGCCCTGTGAAATATGTGGACCTTGGGTGAGGGGAAGGTATGAGGCAACTAGGTAAAAGTTTGTATCTTCATATACCTTAGGTAGTAACTTTATGCCAGAATGTGTTCTGTCTTTCATCTCAAATAATGTTGGCAACATGAGCTTCATTTATTTTTGCACTGTTCGCCAAGAAATTCTCTGAATTTCTACCTGGGATTATTAACCACCCTTATATGAAAGGAGTTTGGGTTAGATTATATAAAAATCAAAAGGTTGATTATATTCTTTTGCTCTTTCTAATGTTGAATGTACTTCACATCACACAAGTAAAAATTTTATATTTTGTTGAGCCTCATTCCTTGATGATTTTGACCTTTGAGTGTCCTGTTATCTATGTACTACCTAGATAATCTCTTTACCTAGCTTTTCTTTTGCTGAGGCAGGTAGGAGGAGCTAGAGAAAGGAAACGATTAAGAGGTGAGCTTCTGTACACATTTATCTAAAATGTAATAGACTTTAGATTTTTTTTAAGAAACTGGGGGAAAAGTACTAGATGTTAATATGCATTAATAGACTACTGATTCTGTGTTTATGAAATTAGAGGTGTTTTAAACATTCATTGAATAAATGTGTGATAAAGGAGGGAGTTTGAGTTTTTATAATCGTTCATATGTTTATTTGGACTCTGTTGACCAAGTTTATGGAGTATTCATATTTAGGATCTGGATTGAAAGTCGTTAGTGTTTTTGTAGCTGATATGATTTGGATTAAAATCCTATGAGAACAAACTACCTCTAGATAACAGAATAAAGGAATAATGAAAGCCACAGTGTATTGACCATTTGTCAGGCTTTGATTTTCCCACAACTCTCTGACGTATATGATGTTATTCTGTCTTACAAATGAAGAAATATAGACTCAGGGAATCTAAGTAACATGCCAGCATCAGAACTGTGTAGATACAAAATTATTTTCAAAATACTTTCTGAGTGAATTTTTCCCAGCTAGATGAGCCTTCTTGTTCCTAGGAATCAAAAATTGAGAAGCTGAATGTTGATTCAGATTCCCAGAATTAAAAGACACCCTATATATTTATGTATAAGTTAAGTCTTCCAATACAGGAGTCTCTTCTAAAACATTCAGAAAAGATTTAAGAAGTTCGGTTCATTTTTTCATTCCCAAGTTTCTGAAGTCAGCAGAGCTAAATAATTTTATGTCTTCCAACTATCATTGTTTAGATTGAGGAATGGAATCAATATTAAATTCTTAAATGGTAGATATCCTTAATGAAGTATGAAGGGAAGTGTTTCTAAGTACATACATTAAAGACTTTAGAGAGGAGGTGATGGTAAAATTTCCTAGTGGGGTGATTTGGGGCAAGCTCCTCGATTTCTCTAAGCCTCAGTTTTCTTTGTCTTATGGGAAAGCCTTTCTCATAAGGTATTATTATTATTATTATTTAAGATTTTATTTATTTATTGGAAACAGAGCATGAGAGGGGGGAGGATCAGAGGGAAAAGCAGACTCCCCACTGAGCAGGGAGCCCCACGTGGACTCATCCTGGGACTTCGGGATTGTGACCTGAGTCAGAGGCAGTTGCTTAACCAACTGAGCCACCCAGGTGCTGCTCGTAAGGTATTTTTGAAACATTAAGTGAGATGATTGTGTATATAAATAGTAGCTGCTATTGAGTTTGTAAAATCTTAAGATACCGGAATAGAGATTTAGTGAGTGTGAGTCTTTGAGTACAGTTTTAGCAGTGAGCCTAGAAACCATACTATAAGAGATTGCGTAGAGACTTTAGAAGAAGTTATAAAGGTTGTGGGCATATAGTATTTATATGTAAAAGTTAAATGTTAAGAGGTTTGGAAGAGAAAGTTGAGTATGAGTAGATTTGTTTGACTATATGAAGCTGGAGAGGTCATGGGTTTGGAGTTAATGGTTAGGTGGGAATAGCTGGTTAAATAGAGGATAAAGAGTAAGTAATAAAGCAAAGGTGAATGCTCAGACTAGAATGATCAGTAAGTGAAGAAAGGTAAGGGTATTTTGAAGAGAAGTTAGTTTATGATTAGAAATGGGTAAGAAGATACCGCTATGGAAAAAATGCAAGAGAGGGTAAGAAAACTAAATTCTAATCAACAGTTCTGAAAAAAAAAAATAGTCTTTTTATAGAAGGTATTAAGGCTTTACAGGTGGGTCCTGTGTTATTTAAGGTTGAAAAATTGTATTAAAGTAGTACGGATCTTAATCATTTCATACCCAAACCATGCTTTTAGCACTCCAGCTGGTCTTTCCCATTCATTTTGTGCTGCCATCTCCCTTCCCCATTCTATAAACCATCACAGACTCCTTCTAAAAAACTATTTGTATCATATTATTTCTCTGCTTAATATGCTTTGTGATTCCCTTTTCATCTAGGAGAAAGTTTAGAATTCTTTGCTGGGCTTTTGAGACTTTCCATAATTGAACTTCAGGATTGATACATTTCTTTCTCTTTTTTTTAAGATTTATGTATTTATTTTGGAGAGAGAGTGTGAGTGTGTGGGGGGTGGGGCAGAGATAGAGAATTTCAAGCACACTCCCCACTGAGGCGGGAGCCAGACATGGGACTCGGTCTTGGGACCCATGAGATCGTGACCTGAACCAAAATCACAAATCATATGCTTAGCCAACCAAGCCACCCAGGCGTCCCAGGACTGATCTGTTTCAACCGAACCAGTACACTTGCCATCTCTGGAACACACCCTGTCCTTTTATCTCAGTGGATTGTTGTTCATGCTAATTGGTAGGTTGGAATTCTTGCCCTTCTTTTTCTGGCCTTCGCTTTCCTCTCTATCAAAGCTCATTTCTAATATTTCTTCCTTCACAAAGCCGTCTCTGATCTCAGTGTTTCATCTCTCATTTCTCTGTACTTCTATAGCAATATCTATTGTATTATTTGTATGGCTTTAGTTGTATACTTTATTGCTGGGTATTTGTGTTCTTATTATAACTGTGTGTTCAGTTTAATTATAAAATTCTGAAGGGGAAAATACAATACTTTTTATTATCCCCAAAGCTTACCACAGTGCCTTGTGGGTAGTAGATATTCAGATATTTTGTAAATATTAGGCAAAATCTACCTGAGACTGGAAGTGATTGCTGTAGGAGGTGGTGGAAAAAGTTCAGAGCTTTCAGTTAGCAGACATTTCAGGTAGCAGACATTTCCTACTTTTCTTCCTATATATTATTTTGGCTGAACCTGGATGTTTAAGTGTGAAAATTATACATACCAGAAATGTGGCAGAGTTCTTATGTTGATATAGAAAATTAGGTTGATTGATTCTAGACCTAAAGGTTTCATTTTAACTTCCAGTGTTTTCACTTTGAGGGTTAGTAGGACATTCATAGTTTTGCATCTCTTTCCAGGGTTTATTTGCAGATACTATGAACTAGGCAACCTTTTAAATGGGGAGTTGTGGAGTCACAGTAATTAGATGATGTATTAAAGAAGGGAGATAACTCTCAACTGATTTAATTTGAACCAAAACAAATACATAATATACAAATAGTCTATGTTCATATAAACCTTAAAGCTAAATTTTATTTTATTTTATTTTTTTAAAGATTTTATTTATTCATTCAACAGAGATAGAGACAGCCAGCGAGAGAGGGAACACAAGCAGGGGGAGTGGGAGAGGAAGAAGCAGGCTCACAGCAGAGGAGCCTGACGTGGGGCTCGATCCCAGAACGCTGGGATCACGCCCTGAGCCTAAGGCAGACGCTTAATCGCTGTGCCACCCAGGCGCCCCTAAAGCTAAATTTTAAACCATATCAAACTATGAAACTGTTTTCAGTATTTGGAAAATGCATAGTAAAATTTCCTTTATTGAATTTTTAAATTGATAGTTTTATATAGGCAGTCTGGTTGCTAAGACCCATTTATTGGAGTATGATACTGATGAGACCAGACTCATAAATTTAATTCTTTGTGCGCCTTTTAAATTTTTCTAGCCTTAACATTAGCTACTAACAATGATAGCTAACATTATGGAACAGTGGGCCAGGCATTATCATAGAAAAATTTTAATTATTGTCTCATTAAATCTTCCTATCTCTGTATATGAAATAGATACTATCATTACTTGTATCATCACAGGTGAGGAAATTGAGACAAAGGTTAAGTTAGTTGTCCAAAGTTTCACAGCTGGTAATAGAAGCTAAACACATGTCCTTGGATTTTTCATAGTTATTGGGTATATGTATCACTGTAGTTTTATTGCTCCTGCTAAAAGAAACTGTTGGCAGTTGTGATGGTTTAGAAAATCTTTGGATATGAAGGGTATGACTACATTTCCATTGTACCCAGTGAGTGAATCTTGTGATTGAGTTGGGATCCGAGGTGGAAGGGTATACTAATTTTGAAAAGTATAGTGTCATATGTTATGCCAATTCACTTTAGAACTTTTTACCAAGAGCTATTAAATTTTGTAATGTAAGAAAAATATAAGATATAGGCATAATACACAACTAGTACCACAAGCCATACACAGTTTTGCCTTGTGGCTTATTCATAACTTTGCAACCCACTGACAAATGCTTTCATCAATCCTTTATTCAGATTAAATTCTTAGTGAATTTAAGAAGGTAGTCTTAAACACAAGCTACCTAATTGGGTTTACAATAGAAGTTATATTATAAATGGAATATTTCAATATTAATATTTTTAAAAATAAATTCCTTGAAAGCAGGAACAGGGTTTATTTAAGTTGATGATCAATATATGATTGTTTAATCTTCATAGTCTCCTTGCTTATTTTCTGATGAACACATGACAAAGAAAATTGCATGTGAACCAGAAGTATAGCAAATTATGAGAGCATAGGTCATGTGTAATCCATTTTATATTTAGGCTGGTTCTTTTTACTCATCTGTGATATGACCATTCAGGCAAGGATGTAGATAAATGGGGTCTTTTGTGTGTATTTTGTTTTGAGTCAGTCTATATGTAGCCTGGTTATTTTATTTAAAGAATATGTTATTCAAGAACTATTGTGCTATTTCTAAGAATGTAATTCATTACTGATTTTGAATAAATGCCTTAGCTTTTTCTTTTCTTCTTCTTTTTTTTTTTTTAGCACTTCTCCTTTTCTTTAGTATGAGTGGTAGAAAATTACGTCTATTTTGATATTACGTCTATAGGAGATGCAGCTTGCTTACTTTGTTACCAAATTTCAGAAATGAAAATATTAATGATAAGAATAAGCAAGGAGTGGCTGTACATTGTTTTTTTGGTTTTATTTTGCAAACAGAATTACAAAACTTACCAGGCTTTAGAAAAACATCTTTGCAGTATGCCATCATGCTTCAGAATGTAAATAGATGGTAAATCAAATTTTCACTTTTTATGAAGCAGTAGATTATTATCCTTGCTGAGAGTCTGTAGGGCTGTTTGGATGTTAGGGGCTGCTCTTAGAACTGGCAGTTTTTGTTCTGCTGTCAACCCACAGCTTAACCTGTATTATTCCATATCTGTCATGTTCATTTTTCTCTCTGTAAATGCTTCCTCATAGTGTAAGCAAGTACTTCAACAACTAGTCGGCCATCTAGTGTGATCTTGTACTAGTTTGCTACCATCAGTAGAATAAGGAGCTCCTTAAGTGCATATGGGAGTAATTCATTTTATATACAGTAAAACTCCCATACTAAGTTAAAGATATTTTTGTCTGAAGTACATTGAAAGTGGGTTTCCAAGCTCTCAGAAATTATTCCTTTGTGTCTAAATTATCTTATACTTTGCTTCTCATGTAGAAAACACTTTAAAAATTTTACTCATTCATGACTATTGATTGAATGATCAGATGAATAAATAAATAGCTCAGAAAGAGAATGTATAGGCTCTAACTTCTAGTCAAAACCACATCTTTCTCTTTTGTCCCCTCCAATATATCTTACGTGGCAGTTTACAGGAATGAGAGTGTCAACTAATGATGTCAAGAAACTTTTAAAAGTCATTAACACAATCTGAAAATCAGAGTTTTAATTCGTAAGCTGCACATGTGCATTAAAGTCCAGTATTTTCTTACTAGAAATCAATTCTATTTCTGTAGAGATTTTAAAAATTAGAACTATGCATTCTATAGAATAACAAATGGAAATGATAGGATACAGTTTGTTTGCAGGTCCTCTTGTATGGGAATACCTTTTCCTCGGTAGAAAAGAATTCCTGAGTCTGTCGACAAGAGAAAAGTCATGATAATGGCTATCATTCCTTTGTCCTACATATAAAACAAGTGTCTCACTATATGCAAAGTATTATGATTAGAAAAGACATGACCCCTTCCCTTGTGAGTCTTAAAATCTAAAATGAGAAGAATTCATAGGGTCTTGTATACTATGATAAGGGTGAAATAAGGATTCTGTGAGTTTATGACTAATGGTAGATGCATTTCCTGAGATAGGGAACTCGGTAGGAGAAGTGGCAGGGAATTGAGAAATTTATTTTAGGTCATGTCATTTGAGGTGTGGCTAATCAAGCACAGGGGGAAGTTAGATATGTATTTTTTAAGCTATTAGAAAGATGGAATTTTCACTTAAAAAAAACCTTTTTTCTCTTACTTTCCCGACACCCTTTTCCATACACACAAAGCATCTCATCAAAACTTGAGGACTCAGTGAATGAATCTGGTTTTGAAAAATGTTAGATTGTATGGACAGAAGTCTTTCTCTTAGAGGCAAATACTTGTTGGTTCTTTTTTCTAGCAGTGGCATTTCATATGTGTAAAATACTTAAAATTTGCTACATATTTTGTTTGTGAATAAGCCTTTTATCATCTTAAATATTTAATAAATTTTATTTTCCCCTTCTTTCAGGTTGCCAGCATACATTTTTAAATGTACTGTCACACACAGGGTTTTGTTTGTTTTAAGCAAAAGAAAAAAGAATGGATTGGCTAATGGAGTCAGTTATTATTTTCTAGGTCAGTCTGAGTCTGAATCCTCAAATATGCAAGGTTTAAAAAATAGCAAACTGGAAATTGAATCCACTTCTGTAGGCAAGTTATTAAAAACTGAGAAATTTGAAATAATTAACAGATGAGGCAAATTGAGATTATGAATACTGTAGAACATTCTTAGAAAACTTTAAAAACTAAATAGCTCTGTGCTTTCCACATCTTTTCAATATTTTGCTTATGCTGTAGTTGTAAGTGAAAATAGGTCAGTATCTAATTTTTATAGTCACTAGCACCCACCAACTAAATTGAGCTTAGATATTTTTCAGGCAATTATGTCCTTCTGAAGTTTACTTTTAAAAATTGCGCAGTACATACCTTTGTAGAAACTTAAGAGGACTACCTTATGGAGCATGTAGTTCATATCACAGTACATGTCTGCAAGATACTGATACATTAAGCGTGGAGGAAATATCAAAAGCAGCAAGCTCTGTCTACACTTACTGTGTGAAACTGAGACTGCTGCTCATAGCTGCACAATGTAACTGTGGTTTGGGTAGTTGTAAATTTTTACCTAATTCAACAAAGACTATTTTTGAATGATATTTGGTAGAAAAAAGATAACTTGTATCATGGACTTCATGGAAATACAGTTTAGCCTAGAAGAACTGTATCTGACTTACTTTGGTTGGTTTGCTTGTTCTCTTTTGGTTTGCTTTTTCAAATTTCATTTTTAAGGTTTTAATTTAGGGCATTAAATTTAGGTATTATTTAATTCAGTAAGAGTCTTTTGCATTATAATTTATTTGGATGAAATTTGGTTATTTGGAAAAAATATTTTATTCAAAGAGTGAAGTCAGTATTGAAGCTATAAGATGAAGAAATATTGGGCAGCTGAGGAAGTTTTCAGGTAATCTTTGAAAAATTTTAATATAGTATATTACATGTTGCTCCATATAATCTGTAGTCATCTTTTAAAATCTTTTAATGCAAAATTAGATATACAGAAAACCATGCAAAACCATGACAGTCTTTTTAAATGACTTTATTGAGTTATAACTCACATAGCATAAAATTCACCCATTTAAAGTTTGCAGCTCAATAGTTTTTAGTGTATTCACAGAATTGTGCAACCATTAACCACAATTTAATTTTAGAACATTTACATCACCCCCAAAGAAACCTTGTACTCATTAGCAGTCACTCCCCATTCTCCTTTCCCCTAGCCCTTGTCAACCACTCATCTACTTTCTGTCTCTATACATTTTTTTGGATATTTCATATAAGTACAATCTTGATAAGTTTTTGATCAGTTAATTTCTAGCCTTTATAAACATCTTGTATATCTTATGAGCTGAACCAGTGGTGAGTAATGTAGCCTCCTTATATAGCTTAAATAATGGTTGTTTCCTCCTCCTGTGAACAGGAAAAATTAATTCAGTAATTGGAAGACTGTATCCAGATTTAAACCAAGAATCAGCCTCTTCACTAGTATTATAAGTTCAAAGAGTATGTACCATTAGTCCTCATCCAGAAGTGCTTGTTACTGTGGGTTGCTCATTAGTCCCTTAGCTTTCCCTGAAGTGTTGCTGTAGTAGCCATTTCTCTTCTAAAGTTGCAGACTCAGGCTTGCTTGCATGAGTTCACTGAAATGTTTCCCCTAGCAGCTGACTTGCCTGAACTCTACCTTCTTACTCCCCTAAACCCAAGAATGAGAAAGGCAAGAACAGGAAAATAGAAGAGGAACTGGAGATTGATCAGGCTGGGGAGGGACAGAGTTCTTCACATGAGAACAGGAATAGAAATGGTACAGAATTTGCGAGGAGACTGAGTTTGTGAACAGAAGAATAAAACTTGGAGGTTGCTTAGGAGAGAATAAGACCTAGAAGGAAGAAAAAAAAGGCAGAGATGTTATGTAGTAGAAGATGAGATTTTTTTTTAAATTCTCCGTTCTGAACTTTGAATTTTAGTCATAATGTCAGTGAAGCACAAATGATAATTCCATTTCCTGATGAGGTTTAGTACCCTTGACATATTTTCTTTCCGGAACTTTGTATAGGAATTTTAAAAGTTGAATTATGTTTGTTGGGGGGGGTTATTTGAAGGTCTTCAGGTTTGAACCAGTGTAGCATGGGTGACCCTTATCACCTTGGGATACTTTGGAGAGATCCCACAGAGAAGTAAATGGCACTGTCCCTTGAGGCTTTTCAAATTGGAGAGGTAGAATCCTGTTCTGGATGCCTCCATACTCAGTGGACTACTTCAGGGATCTAGATTAGCCAGGGGAATGGCGCTAATTGAGAGATTGCTGCTGCCAAAGAAAATCTAATTTGATTTGATAGATCAGGGGCTTCTGGTTGGACTAGGATTGTTATGGGATTTTAGGTACAGTCAGTAAAAGTGCCCCCCAAAGAGCCATAGTCATACATACAGCTTTAAAGGAGTAAAGTCCTGTAATAAGCAAACTCAAAATTTGGGAGAAGGGGAATGCAAACTAATGGGAACTGTTTGTACTTATATTTTATATCTTGGATGATATGTTTAAAACCCCCATAATCAGTTCCTTATCAGAAATATTGCCTACAGTATTTTGTATATAACTTTCTAAAGGAGCAGGTGATGGAGATACTTAATTTCTTTAGAGCAATGAGATTCATTATTTAACATATAAAATGTTATCTGATTTGAATGAGTGTTTTTATTATTGGAAACCAAGTTTACAAAATTATTTTTTTTAAATAAGTATTTCTATTCAAAAGAACGCTATAGGGGCACCTGGGTGGCTCAGTCGGTTAAGTGTGTGCATTTGGCTCAGGTCGTGATCCTAGGGTCCTGGGATGGAGACCCGGGTCTGGCTCATTGCTCAGCGGGGAGCCTGCTTCTCCCTCTCCCTGTGCCTGCCACTCCCCCTGCTTGTGTGCTCTCTCTTGCTTTCTCTTTCTGTCAAATAAATAAAATCTTAAAAAGAAAAAAAAAACCTCTTCATAACTTTTATAGATTACTTATATTGTAGAAGAAATTTAAGAGTATTTGTTGATTTAACTGACTAATCTAAAATTGAGCTTTATTAAAAGAATATTTAACTGGAGAAACCTGTGAAAATATTTTAGGCCTGAGGGAGATTGGAGTAGCATTCCAGAGGCCTTAAGCCCTGTGAGCTGCAAACTTATGGACCCCATAGGAAACTTCTACCTCTAACTAAAGTAAAGATATACAAATTTAAAGATTGCTGTGATTTAGGTATATTTAGAAAATGAGATGCCAGAGGAGCATTTGTTAAATGAGATTAAGCTGTACGTTATAGAGTAAGGTGCCGTTGTTTTGCTGGTGTTTTCTGATTCTCTCAGTGGAATAAATGCTGCTTGAGAGTGTGAAGAACTGTGCTACTGCCATAGCCATATTCTAGGGGTTGGCATCAACAGAGAGATTAGTTAACAGTTTTTGGGCTTTCAGAGGCACTATTAAGTCCAAGGCTTAACTTAGAGCTACTTCTGTGGACTATTTATGCTACTTAACTATTGTTGGAGAATTTGATTTTCTCCTTCCCCTTTCCCCCTCATCCTTTGGTTGTAGGTTTTTTGAAGTGAACATAATTTTATTTCTTCAACTCAGTGAACTAAATTTATTGCATTTGTTTCTAATCTGTTGTCATCCTTTGAAATTTTAGTATCAGTGATTTTCTTAATTTCCAAAAGTGGTATTTTCCCAGTTTCCTTGGTAAATTTTTAAATAATTTCTTCTCATTTTCCTGGTGTGCGTGTGTTTGTGTGAAAAGTCTTGTTAAATGTTTCATACATAGTTATTTTATATCGCATATTTGTTATGTTACTCCTGTTCATTGCAGCCTGTTCCCTTGTATATTTGGTGATTTTTTTTTTTTCTGTGAGCTCAAATTTGATTAAACACAACATTCCTTCATCATCAGTATAACTGTCTACAATTTTATTTCCTCTTTTTGTAGCATAAAAAAGTTTCGTTTTCTTTTTTATATTTAATATCTACTTTAATCAGCCAAATATTTCAGTGAGCACAGTTCCTTGTATCTCACTACTGGAGTTACCTTTCTTGCTAAGGTATGTCTTTTAGTAATCTTTTCAGTAACAGAGTGTGGCCTATAAATGTCTGTACTTTTTATCTGAAAGTATATTTTATACATTATTTTCTTTTTTTTTTTTTAGCAAATAATTCTTGGTTAATAGGTCCCCCCTTCCTATTAGTACCCTCAAGATATTTCATTGTTTTATGAAACTTGGATCTCTGAGAAGTCTGGTTTCTACCTAGTTGTTAGGCCTTTGTATTTAATTTTTCTCTCTACCAGTTTTTAAAAAGATTCCTTTTCTGTATCCTGTCACCACTATTCACTGTGTGACCTTGGGCAAGTTCTACACAGAGATAATGAGAGCGTATCTGTGTTGTATGGGGTTGTAGCAGTCATTACATTAATATATGTAAACTATACGCAGGACAGAGCCCTGTTTTTTAAGTGTGGTATAAATATTAGTGTTTGTTCTATCTACTTTATATCCTGAACACACGCTCATATGCCTAGGAGGTATATGTTGTGCTATATGGAGGTACTCTTTGAAATACATTGTTATTTGAAGACACATGTCTTTCTTCAATTCTAGAAAATTCTTTAACCTTTATATATATATATATATATTTTTTTTTTAAAGATTTTATTTTTAAGTAATCTTTGCGCCCAACATGGGATTCAAACCTACAACCCCGAGATCATGCTCTACCCACTGAGCCAGCCAGGTGTCCCTGTATTTTTGAATATTGCTTTTCCAGTATTCCTTTTTAATCTCTATGTTATTTTCTAGGCAGTTCCTAAGTATCATTTTTCAATTTACTAATTAACCCCTTGACTTTATTCAGCTAGAGTTTACATGGCCTCAGTTGTTTTTATTTCTCAGTGAATGTTTTTCTCCCTTTCAGATTCTCCCTCTGTAATAGACACCTATTCTGGTTTGATTTCTGACCATTTTTCCTCTTCATGTCTATTGTCTTTTTTAACTTTGGAAGGATCCTAAACACACATTTTATGTTATTTTCAGATTGTTATTTTTCCTTCTAGTTTGGATTCCTACAATTGTGGATTTTGTTGGCTGTCCATCATAGTTTTTTTTTTCCTCATGTGTTTTGGAGTTTGTTTTTTGTTCTCTTACTAAATGGAGGTTTTTTTTCTTTGTTTTCACCCTTCTTATCCAGTGTTTTTGCATGTGCCTACATCTTGGCCGTGGGGTGCCCAGTCTGAAACCATGTCTTATGTTGGAGGTGTGGTTCCTGATTCTTGATAAGATCAGGATCAGGCTCTCTCCAAGAAAAGACACAGACTAAAAGAAGAGCTATACTCTTCTGCTCGTTGGGCACCTAACTTCATCTAAACTATAGCTCCAGGTTATAAGGTTAGTAAGTAGCTTTTCCCAGCTCCTTTTATAGGCAACAGACCCCTCCCCCCCAGGCATGAGTTTCAGTGAGCTTGAGTTCTATCCCAGCTTTGCACAGGGCATTTTTAATTTGTTACTATCCCTGCAGGATGTAGACCCATCTCTGTTAGTTGAACCCAGGAGGCTCATAGTTCCAGCTTCACAAAAGTCTTTGTATTTTAATACTTTATCTTCAGCAGGTGACTTGGTCTTCTTAATTTTGTTTTATAGTTCATTTATTTTAAAAATATTTTTAGAATAGAAGGGTACTTCAGAGTGTGCATATAGAAAACCATTTAAATGGAAGTCAACATTTAAAATTAATGTGTGTCCACACATCCTTTAAAAAGGTGGCAGTTTACTCTTCTACCTATGAGAAGCATATATTTTTTTTTACTCCTTTGCCAATACTGGACACTATACATTTTTAATCTTTTTTTATAGATTTTATCTGTTTGAGAGAGAGAGAGAGAACACACATGCAAGAGCCTGAGCAGGGGGAGGGGCAGGCAGAGGAAGATGGAGAAGCAGACTCCCCCCTGAGCAGGGAGCCAGTCTCAGGGCTCAGTCCCAGGACCCTCGGATCATGACCCAAGCCGTAGGCAGACGCTTAACCCACTGAGCCACCCACGCACCCCATTTTTAAGCCTTGATAATGTGTAAAAAATAAATCTGTGTTTAATGGCTAGTGAGGTTGGTTATTACTCCATGTATTTATTGTCCATTTGTATTCTTTGATGAATTGCATTATCTGTTCATGTTCTTTGTTTCTTTCCCTTTAAAGTGTTCATTTTATTGCCTTATAAGAGACTTCTGTCTGTTTTAGGAGTATTAACTTTACCATGTATATTGCAAATACTTGTTTTAAAGGTATGTAGCTCTCAAGCTTATGAGCTTGGTTTTATAGTGTAGAAGTTTTATTCCTCTGGAATTGCTTTTTATTCCTTTTAAGTCTTTTTTTCCCCAATGGCAAAAAAATGTCATACTTAGATTCTTTCCTACAATAAAATTATAGAAATATTTGCCTGGATGTACTTGTACGGTTTTATTACAGTATTTCAAACTTAAATCTTTAATTACCGCTATTTATTTTAAGATGTGTAATAGGAATTCAGCTACTTTCTAGGGGAGGGCAGGATTGAAATAGGCCAGCTGTTTTAACACCATTTATTGAATTTTTGTTCCCACAGTTGCCTTTCCAGAGTCTCAATTCTGTTCCACTGATGAATCCTTTTAGTATTCCCTCTTAAATAACATAATTTGAAATTATTTTAATATTAGATATGACAGATGCTAATGTTTTTTAGAATGTTTTGGCTATTCTCAAACATTTATTCTTTCATATGAATTTTGTAATCATTTCATCAAGGTCTGGGAACAAAAAGACCCAGTTGTGGTTATACTAAATTTATTGATTAAGAAAGGGAGGTTAACTGTCTTTGCAATATTGAATCTTCCTGTCTCAGAAATAGGAGTGTCTTTTATTCTGAAGCTCTCTTCTTAAAGGTCCTGAATATTTCTTTGATTATTTATTTAGATATAAAGATTATTATTGGCATTTTTTTCTTTACTTTCTAAGTGGTTATTTTTAATAGTTTTCTTAAGGATTTTCTGTAGTCAGATAACCTTATTGAACTTTTTTTCCTAATATTGTTTTAGATTTTTTTTTAAGATTTTTTTTATTTATTTATTCCACAGAGATAGAGACAGCCAGTGAGAGAGGGAACACAAGCAGGGGAAGTGGGAGAGGAAGAAGCAGGCTCATAGCGGAGGAGCCTGATGTGGGGCTCTATTCCATAACGCAGGGATCACGCTCTGAGCTGAAGGCAGACGCTTAACCGCTGTGCCACCCAGGCGCCCCTATTGTTTTAGATTTTGAGTTTGCCATCACATAGTTAATATCTGCAAGTAGCAATTTGATCTTTCATAATTTTATGCCTTTTAAAAAAATCTTAACTGTATTGATTATTATTTCTGGACCTTGCTAGATATTAAGGATAAGAATAGGTATCCTTGTGTTCTTTTCTGGGACTTGTTCTAATCACTATGTTTCCTCTTTGGCTTGAAATATAGATTATCATATTATAGAATGAATTTTATCAGATGAAAATTCGATCATGTGGTTTTTTTTCCTTTGAACTTTTTTATTTTTATTTTTTTAATTTTATTTAGGGGCACCTGGGTAGCTCAGTCGTTAAGCGTCTGCCTTCGGCTCAGGGCGTGATCCCGGCATTAAGGGATCGAGCCCCACATCAGGCTCCTCGCTTGGAGCCTGCTTCTTCCTCTCCCACTCCCCCTGCTTGTATTCCCTCTCACTGTGTGTCTCTCTCTCTGTCAAATAAATAAATTATCTTTTAAAAAAATTATTTATTAGAGTGCTTGGAAGAGGGGGATAAGGAGCAGAGGGAGAGTGAGAAGCAGACTCCCCGCTGAGCAGGGAGCCTGCTCCCCCCCCCCGGGGGGGGGCTTCATTCTGGAACTCCAGGATCATGACAGGAGCTGAGGGTAGACGCTTAACCGACTGAGCCACCCAGGCGCCCCCCCCTTGGGACTTCTTTTTTAAAAAGATGGCAAATTAATAGGTTTCTGAATGTTGGCTCGTAGTTAAATTCTTAAGATGAGCTCTTCTAGGTGATTTGCTTATACTTAGGGTTTTTTGCATCTGTGTTACTATGTTTGGATTATAGTTTTATTTTTTGGTACTGTCTTTGCCAGTTTTTAATCAGTATTACTGTTTTAAGGCTTTCAAGATCTTGGTTGTGAAATTGTCTGATACACTTGTTTTTAATAACTTTATTTTGGAAACAATTTAAACTTACAGAAAATTTGAAGAAATAAAGGTACAGTGAACTTTCATATATACCTGAATGACTAATTTTTTCCCACATTTGTTTTATAAGTTTTCTTTTTTCCCTCTTTGTGTACGTATGCATACATACTCTTTTTGCACACACATATATAAGCCAGTGCACAATTGCACATTGCACTTTATTGTCCTAGCTCCTTGGTCTTCTTTAACCTGGAATGGTTCTTCTGCTTTTTTTATTTTGTTTTTCATGAGCCCTAGAGTTCTTTTGAGGGTTAGTTCTTTGGTAACTTTCTCATTTTGTTCCCAAGTTACTGGTCTCTATTTCATCACTGCTTGAAAAAAATTTGGTAATTTGTTTTTCAAGAACATTGTCTCCTCAATATTTTCAAATTTATTAGCAAAGAATTGTACGGTGTGTTTTATAAAACAAAACAAACACCTGTCTCAGAGGCAGGCTGTATGCTTGTTTGGTTTCTAATTTTGAATAATAGTTTTTCTCAGACTGATTAGTGGTTTACGTGTTTTACTCATATTTCACTCATATGACATCACGTTTACCTAAATTTTTCTTAATATATTCCTTAATATATTTCTTTCCATAGGTCTGTGTGTATGCATGTGGTTGTTCTTTTTACTTTTTGGGTTGAGATTTAATGTACTGATTTTCACCTTTTTTACTAAGAAAGTGTTAGTTTTCCTGAGTAACGTTTGGTCACCTCTCATAAAATTTGATATAAGGTTTTATTTACCATTATTGTTTCTGAATATTCTGTAATTGTAAAAATGTACAAACTCACTGCAAGGTTGATGAGAAGCATGCCTTTAAAGCAATTTCCAGATGTTTAAAGTTTTCTTCTTTTTTTTTCATTGTTACCAACAGCTACTGTTACCGTATTAAAGTCAGATAATATAGTCTGTGTCATTTGTTTTCTTTTTTGGGGGGTGGGGCGGTGGTTCCTGGAGTAGGGTGAATGGGAGTATGTTAGGAAACTTGACAGCTTTTGTTTTCCAATATACAATCAAATAAATGCTTGGTTTTTAATGTTTTAAGCATATTTGAACAGAAAATATAGTTTTAATTTCAGCACATAGTATTTTTGAAGGGTTGTATGAATTATCTGACATAAAAGTATTTTAAGCTATAATTTTAGAGTACACACTCATCAATTAAAAAAAGATAGTCATTGTATTTATTGACTTATTCCTTATGCTTTTCTTTTTCTGAAATTAAAATCACAACCCTTGACTTCTTTTTTTTAATAATTTTTTTAACATTTTTTAAAAAGATTTTATTTATTTATTTGACACAGAGAGATACAGGGAGAGAGGGAACACAAGCAGGGGGAGTGGGAGAGGGAGAAGCAGGCTTCCCGCTGAGCAGGGAGCCCTATGTGGGGCTCAGTCCCAGGACCCTGGGATCATGAACTGAGCCAAAGGCAGACACTTAACAGCTGAGCCACCCAGGCACCCAACCCTTGACTTCTGTTATACAGTTGACCCTTGAACAACATGGAGGTTAGGGGCACCAGTTCTCCACATGGTCAAAAATTCACATATAACTTATGTCTGCCCCGGAACTTAACTATTGATAGCCTACTGTTGACTAGAAACCTTACTGATAACATAAACAGTTGATTAATATATATTTTGCATGTTATATGTATTGTATACTGTATTCTTAAAATAAGCTCGAGAAAAAATGTTAAGAAAATCATAGGAGAGGGGCGCCTGGGTGGCACAGCAGTTAAGCGTCTGCCTTCATGCTCAGGGCGTGATCCCAGCTTTCTGGGATCGAGCCCCACATCAGGCTCCTCTGCTGTGAGCCTGCTTCTTCCTCTCCCACTACCCCTGCTTGTGTTCCCTCTCTCGCTGGCTGTCTCTATCTCTATCGAATAAATAAATAAAATCTTTAAAAAAAAATCATAAGAGAAAATACATTTATAGTACTGTATTTATTAAAAAAAAATACATGTATAAGTGCACCTATGCAGATCAGACCCATGTTTTTCAAGGGACAGTTGTATTTGCATAGTGTATGTTGTCCACCCCAAAGTCCTATATACTATGACATCTCCATTTATTGAATTTCTGGTTTTGATTAATCTCTTGGCATTAATCTTTCTTTAAATAGGTTTTCCATTAATGGTACATAGATGATACTTTTTTTTTTTTAAGCTTTATTTATTTGAGAGAGATAGAGAAAGAGCTTGAGCATGGGGAGGGGCGGAGGGAAAAGGAGAGAGAATCCACAAGCAGACTCCTCGGCTGAGCACAGAGCCTGATGGGGGGCTCTATCCCAGGACCCCAAGATCATGACCTGAGCCAAAATCAAGAGTTGGCCGCTTAACTGACTGAGCCACCCAGGCACCCCTGGATGATACTTTTTTAGTGTTGGCATAGTTCATGATATCTTTTCTGTTACCTTCACATATAAATGCCAACTTTGCTGGGTATAGAATTCTGGGAATATCCCTCTTTACCCTCAACATTTATAGGCCTTAATTCATTATTGCATATCATGTGACAAAGAAGTTTGAGGCAAGCCTGATTTGTTTTTGTTTTTATTTTTCTAAATTGTATTCTTGAAATTCATTATCAAAGTAAACTTTGGTATTGATCACTTTCTACTAAAATTACTACTTGATGAACACTTTCAATCATCAATTCAAATTTTCCCTCAGTTTGGGATTAATTTCTTTTTTCTTTGAAGTTTTATTTCTTCTCCATTATTTGGTTTTCTGTTTATACTAATTAAATTGTTGGATCTGCATTGTTTGTATCTTCAATCTACTCACTTTTATCTCTCTATTCTTACCTGCATACAGGATGATTTTTCTCTTAATTTTACCCCTTGCAGATGTTTTCTATAAGTTCTTTGCACATTATTGTTTTGCCATTTATAACATTACAATAATTTTTATCTCTTAAATTTCTTTCCTTAGTTCTATTAATACTTTTTATACTCCAGTTTCTTATTTGTCATACACATTTATTCTCTTACCATTCTAGAGGGCACAAGTCCAAAATTAGTTTCACTGGGCCAAAGTCAAGGTGTTGGCAGGAATGTGTTCACTTTGGAGGCTTTAGGAAGAATGCAGCGTTCCTTGGATTGTAGCCATGTATCACTGTAATCTTCAAGGGCGAGCATCATCAAATCTCTCTTTGCTCTGTCTTCAGTTCTCCTCTGTGACAGTTCTTCCTCTGCCTCTCTTTCAAGGACACTTGTGATTGCAATTTGGGGCCCCAGTATAATCCAAAATAATCCTCCCATTGCAAGTTTTTTAACTAATCACGCCTGCAGAGATTCTTTCCAAATAAGGTAACATTGTAGGATCCAGGCCTGGTACGTTTGAAGCCATTATTCAGCCTTTTACAGGTATCATTTTGTTTTGCTTCTTCGAGATGAGGTTGGCCACTTCATGAAAAATCAGATTAGAGTAAATCCTCATGGATTGTATGCTGTTACAGTCACAGGTATTGTTCTCTTTATCAGATGATGCAAGCTCAGATGCGGGGTGGTCCATGAGGAGTAGTAGGGGCACTGGAGAATGCATGTTGTTCAGGGGCAGGGGCTAACTATATATGTGAAGATCACATTCAGGCTACCAGCTTGTAGTCCTAGTTGGTAGCTGGTTTTTTCATTCTCTACAAGTTAACTGATTTTTCTGTTGTAAAATAATTGTATCTCATAATCTTCATCTTGGTGTTGAGAATAAAAATTTTTAAGTAGAATTCATCAGTATGATTTTAGACTGAAGTATTATTTACTAATGTCATTTTACCTAGGTCCTAGTCCTAGAACTTTAGACTCCTTGCTTCTACATTTTTCAGAACAAGGTAATTGTTCTGAAATGGTTAATCAAGGTTGTTTATCAATGAAGAGAGTTAGAAATTAAGCTAAAGGATTTGTCCAAAGTCACATATTGGATACATCTATAACTTTTAAGTTTAAAACTTTTTAAGTTAAAAACTTTCGAGTTTAAAAAAAGGTATTTCCATCTATAGACATAAAGGGGGTGTCTCCTTAGTATAAATTGGGTAAGTGGGCAACTTCCCAACTTCTTTTTGCTTTATATACGGGATTTTGTTTTTTAGATTATTTTTATGATGCAGGTTATTTGAGAGTTAAACTAATGACAAGTCATAGAGATGAACTTAGTTTTAAAACACGGTGAGTAGATGTTTGCTTGGCTGGATTTCTCATTAAAAAAGTATGAGTGTATACTTTGAGTCCTTGTGTATCTTAAAATATCATCTGGTTCCCTTTCCCCCATACACATGAATAATAGTTTGGAAGCCAGCATAAAGTGAGAAAAGGGCTTAGGTCTAAGCCTTGAATGTCAATATTTAATGGCTTGGAAGATGAAGATGGGCATGCAAAGGGAACAAGGACAGAAAAGCCAGGGACAGGAGGAAAGGTGAGCGTGTGTCGCATCTTGAAAAGCCAGTGGGAAGTTGGAAGAGGGAGTGTTGAATGCTGTTTTAAGCAGTCAATGAAACGAGGGCTAAAAATGTCCACTGGATTAAGCAACCTGGAGGAGCCTATTTTGGTGGAATGGCCAGGCAACAGTGTGAAGCATCAACACGTGTTTTTAAGAAGTTGAACTGCAAAGGTAAGGGAAAGGCAGATGGGTAGCTACAGGAGAAGGAGTCACATAAAGACTTATTAGTAATGGTCAACATCTGAGTGTCTTTAAAAATTGTACTCTGATTGAAAAGGAGAGGTTGAATATAAAGAAGAGGATAACAGTGTTGTAAGGTTCCAGAGAAGACATGTAAGTTAGTATAAGATTCCTTTGAAGCATGGGCTTCAAAGCTCTAATAGAGGGATTTATGTTTAAGTGAGAGCACAGAGAGCCCTCTCTTATAACCAAAGGTATGAGGATAGGATGGGTACAGCTGTGGGTGGGTTTGTATGTTTGGAATTAACAAGATGAAGAGAAAGACCTGAGTTTTAAAAGAATTCCTTGAGGTGATCTCATTTATTGGTTTGGCGCTTTTTTTTCCTGTGGTATCCAATTGGCTATTCATTGTCTTTATTGAAATTTTTAGTTCAGTAATTGTTTTTCCTTTCCATGTACCTACTTTTCAGAGTGCCTTTTTTTTCTTAATTGACAGCCTGTAGTAGTTTTATTCATTTAGCATCCTCGCCTATCTCTTATCTTAATGGGTAATTTCTAGTTTGGAGATAATGAATATTGAGGTGTGTGCTCCCCTCCCTCCCCGTAACTTCTGAACCTTTAAAAATATATCCTTTTATTTTTCTTTGCTCATTATTACATTTTTTTTAGCCTCAGTATTTGAGATTAGCTTTGCCAGAAATTGTTCACTCTGGTTTTCTGTCAGTCCCAGACAAAAACCCAAAGTTTAGATTTCTTGCTTTTTTTCCTTTTCTTTTTACCTTTCCTTCTTTTTTGTCATTTATCTTTGGCAGTATAGAAGTTTAGAAGTTAAGAGTAGGCAGAGGAAGAAATGGCACTTTAAGGTATTTTCAGCTTTTTTCTGTGACAGTCTTCCTTATCTGCATTGTGTGTTGTCTTTAAGAAGTCTGTTTTTAGATTTCCATTAACTTCATTTGCAACTACACAGGACAGGATGTGTAGAATTGCAGATAAATTCCAGAAACATAGGTCCTGTTCTCAGCTTTTACTGTTGAACTAGCTTTGTGACCTTCAGCAAATCATTCTATTTCTGTGTGCCTTCTCATTTGTAAAATAGATTTAGACAGATCATTTCTACATTTTGGCTCTTATGAGTTACACAAGTTAATCAAAATCAAATTTGTAAATATAAATACGTGTAATCCTTTTTTTTAAGAGAGGAGGGCAGGGGGAGAGAGAGAGCGAGCATCTTAAGCAGGCCCCATGCCTAGCATGGAACACAACGCAGGGCTCGATGTCAGGACCCTGAGATCATGACCTGAGCTGAAATCAAGAGTTGGATGCTTAACCAACTGTGCCACCCAGGCGCCTCCGTGTAATCCTTTTTTTAAAGTAAGGGTCGATGAGAAATTTCAGACTCCAATGAGAGAAAAATTACCCAAAGATTAGCCTTTTTCTTTTCTCAAATTGGTATAAAGTTTTGTTCATGCATTTATTTGTCATTACCATAGATAACTTTGACATGGCTGCCTTGGATTACAAAATAAAATTTATGAATTAACGTGTCTCATAGCTTGGGAAGTTGAAATTAGTTTGTGTACCCTAAATTATCCTTTGCAGAGATACAGGCACAAGGAGTCTGTTTCTTCACTGAACCCCACTCTACAATATATTGCTTAAATCCTATCGTTCAATAAATGTGCATTTCAGGGGTCAGCTGAGCATTTGTCTTCATGTTTACAGAGCATATTCACATGTAAGCATTAGCGGGCAATGTACAATATGCTGCATATTTGGTAGCAGTTAAGAGTTTACATCCCACATCCCGCTGCAGATGAGTTGAATTTTGCCGTGTTGTGTACACTGCTACCAAATCAAAGACGAGTTCAGTCTTTTGATTGTCCTGGTACTTTGTTTTCAGATCAGCTGATTAAGCTAGTGTTGTGGTGAGGTCCATCCAGCATGTGCTCAGAGTAGATTAAAGACAAGGCGAGAACTAGAATTTCTCTCAGAAACTAGCTTAAGCTTTCATGGGCAAATTGAACCCTTAGGGATTTACTATTTATAGATAGATGCCACTTTAATAATTTGACTACATAATTAGTAGTCCACTTCTGGAAGATGACTGTGTAAACATAGTATTTATAAGTGAGTAATTTCTGGTATTATATTTACATAACCGTCTGCTGTATTTATGTAGCCATTGTTGGCTGCTTCACTAGGTTTCTACAAATTACTCAGAATCCCAGGAGGTAAGATTTCTGAATTGTCTTATTTTCACTATGTGAAAGTCCAACCACAAAATTATTAATTTGTCCTTGATGTATATTTTTATATTTGCTGTGGGCTGGACCTAAAATTTTATCAGATGGTTGACTTGGTTCGTTATATTTTTACATTTCTAACATATATTTTTTCAAAAGTTTGGGGTTTGTTTTTAGAAATTTTACCCTGTTTGTCTTCAAAGAATTATTTGGTAGTTTTATATGTATATCTGGAAAATAGCTACTGGACTTTTCTGCAAAAGAGAGTAAGTTCCCTGTTAGGTAGTATCAGAATCTAGTGTGACTGTATATTTAGGAATGTAGTAATAATGAAATAGTTTGCTGACTGCCTTATTTTTGCCTACCTCATTTAAACTTTGAAGCGACATTCAGAGGTAAGTATAAATATGTTGATTGTACGGATGAGGAATGCTAGATCATCAAGCATCTTAACTGTATCTCTCTCCTCCCCTTTAGCCCAGCTAAAGGAATTGAGGTACAGAGATGAGGCAAATTGCAGTTGACCTTCAGCAGATGACTTGACTTCATCATGCCTCAGTCATCGTCTAGCCATCTATATTACCTATCTAGGCATCTCATCTAATCTTTTTTACAGATAACACAGATGCCTAGGTTCCAACCCTATCTTGGAAATCCTGATTTCTTAATTGTAATTTTTCAAAAAGTCCACAGATAATTCTTTTGTATATCCATGATCAAGACCATTACCTTAGTAGTAAACGGTGCTTTAGATTCAGACAGGCTTGAATTAGAGTCCTGATTCTTCTGAACTCATCAGTTGATTAGTTTTGGCCAAGTTCTTTAGTCTGAGATTCATCTATAAATTGAAGATATTATTACTCACTTTAGAGGGTTGTTGAGAATGAATGATTTAGAATTATTCTTAAACATTGTCTGCTATTAAGGTATCATCATTATGTTATTCCTTTGTCCAATCAAAACAGTCACTCTTGTCATAATAGTGTTTATCAGCTTGGTATCCGGTGATCTGATGAATACTACCATAAGGAATAAATGATGGCTAGTTTTCATTATTTACCTACATTAGTGGAATTGTAATAGGGACAGAGGAATAGGCAGGATATTGTTTTATCACACCAGTCAGCCAGACTTCTGTCTTGTGTATTAGTTTGGCCCTGGTAGGAAAAGAAGGGGGAAAAGGTTACTGGAACACTGTGACCTTCCTAAGGATTTATTCTTAACGCTTTCTCTCCCAGCTTCTTCTCAAAGCCTAGCATCACTAGCATCATCAATCCCTTAGTCTTCTAATTGCATCCTGATTTACGTAGGTGCTTTTACCTCCCTCCCTATTTTGCCTCCCTACTTTCCCTCCATTAAATTTAATTCTAGCCTCCTTTCAGATTGGTTTGAGTTCAGTTGTGACTTATTTGATGACTTGGACCCCATGTCTCTACATCTCTAGGCTATTATTCAAATAAAGGTCAACCTAAATTCTGACCAACTGTCCCCGTGTTGTGTGGGCCCATTTCAGACCAGAGTTTTTAGCTTTTGATTATTGGGAAAGGATTAGATTAGCTAATCCTTGCCCACATGGCTTGTCCACATGGCTGTTCCTAGACCCTCTAATCTCCTTTACTATTTATACCTAATGGTCATAGAGTATAATAATAATGATACATGTTATTACTGCTAAATTAATAGAACATCAGTAGATCACAATAGGCTGACTTTGTTATATATAACAAACTTTGTTGTATGTATATATAATTGCTTTGCAGCTTGACAGTTGAGGTTGTACTTGATAATTTAATAACTTAATGGTTTTGTCAGAGACTGAAAAACCTATGGAAAAGGTAGAAATTGAACTAGACTTTAGAAGATGGATACATATTTTTCTATAAGTAAGGAGGAAGGACAGGGGATTCCAGTTAAGGGGACTGACATGAACAAAGGCTTAAAGGAATGAGTGTGCAAATTTGGATCATTGTGAGTAGATCATTTTTTACTTTTTCAGAGGGTTCATGTAGTAAGAATAAAACTATAGGTAGTCAGAATAAAACTGGAAAATCCTAAATGTTCAACCAAGATGTTTGATTTCATAGGCTTTTGGTATGTTGTAAATTCATTTGGCTTTTTCTTGATTAGCATACACATACAATTTAGGTCTGAGATTCGCTAAGAGATACACATATTCATTGCACCCTGAAACACTTGGCCTGGTTCATGTAAGCTGATGCTCACTGCCAGTCTCCTTTCTACCTTAAGTGGTTGTGCCTGGTGGGGGAGTGTCAGGTCAGCTACTTTTATCCTGATGCTTCAGTTCTCTCTGTCTGTTACTCATTCTAAGCTGTGCCTGATCAGCCTCTCCCCCAGTTCTTTCTTGTTAATCTCTAGGTTCCAAGTTAGCAACACAATGAGTTTCTACTTATGAGTTTTGATTTCTTACTTAAAGCTTTCTTTATATCTTCCTTACTCTTAAAAAATTGTTGAATATGTATTTTGTATATAAGATAGTTATTAACTTTCCTGTTTCTCTTCCTTTGCAGACCTAGAATATCAAGACATAATGGGAGCATTTTTAGACAAGCCAAAGATGGAAAAACATAATGCCCAGGGGCAGGGTAATGGGTTGCGATATGGGCTAAGCAGCATGCAAGGTTGGCGAGTTGAAATGGAGGATGCACATACGGCTGTGATCGGTTTGCCAAGTGGACTTGAAACATGGTCGTTCTTTGCTGTGTATGATGGGCATGCTGGTTCTCAGGTTGCCAAATACTGCTGTGAGCATTTGTTAGATCACATCACCAATAACCAGGATTTTAAAGGGTCTGCAGGAGCACCTTCTGTGGAAAATGTAAAGAATGGAATCAGAACAGGTTTTCTGGAGATTGATGAACATATGAGAGTTATGTCAGAGAAGAAACATGGTGCAGATAGAAGTGGGTCAACAGCTGTGGGTGTCTTAATTTCTCCTCAACATACTTATTTCATTAACTGTGGAGACTCGAGAGGTTTACTTTGTAGAAACAGGAAAGTTCACTTCTTCACACAAGATCACAAACCAAGTAATCCGCTGGAAAAAGAACGAATTCAGAATGCAGGTGGTTCTGTAATGATTCAGCGTGTGAATGGCTCTCTGGCTGTATCGAGGGCCCTTGGGGACTTTGATTACAAGTGTGTCCATGGAAAAGGTCCTACAGAGCAGCTTGTCTCACCAGAGCCTGAAGTCCATGATATTGAAAGGTCTGAAGAAGATGATCAGTTCATTATCCTTGCGTGTGATGGTATTTGGGATGTTATGGGAAATGAAGAGCTCTGTGATTTTGTAAGATCCAGACTTGAAGTCACTGATGACCTTGAGAAAGTTTGCAATGAAGTAGTCGACACCTGTTTGTATAAGGTAGTTAGACTTTCTTTTAAAAGATAAAAATGGTTTTATGTCACTAACTATTACTCTAGTATTTAATCATTTTAGAAACTGTAGTTCTCAGAAATAAGTTCTTGGCGCAAAACTGTAGGATACTCTTTGCCAATTACAAAAATTTAGGAACATTTTTAAGAAATAAATTACCCAATTACCAAATATGCAAGAATTATAATCTAAATGGTCTTTTAGTAACCATGACTACCTCAGCTTTTTTAGTATTGTAGAAGATTACGAAAGGCAAAAAGACCGTAACAGAGCGCATGTCTTAAAGGCATGGGGGGGAGGGGTAAGCCTTTGTGTCTAATAAATGAAAAGCATTTTAGAATTTTAATATTTTATTTTTATCATGTGATATCTCCATACATTCATGAAAGTACTTTGAGGCTATAGTCTAATGAATCTGTAGCACCAGCAAAGAGAATTTAGTGATCACTTGGCATGATGTAATAAAAATAGCCTTGAACATGGAGTCAGAAGAACTTGGTATGAGACTGAGTATGACTTCAGGTAAGCTATTTAAGCTGTCTGGAAAATCAGTTTCTTTTACTGTAAAAAAGGTAAGAGATATTATCGCCCTGTCTCATGGAGTTGTTGGGATGATCGGAAGGGGTCGTATATGTAGATGAGTCAGCTCAGCCCCTTGATTTTACAGCTGAGGAGGCTTTGAAGCAAGAGGAAGCGGCCTGAAGAGGCAGGCCTTGAGGCAGGCATACCTCTGTGGCTTTCGTACTCTGCAGTCTCAGACCAGTTCTACCCCTCTCAGCTATTGAGTGGAGATAACAGTAGCTAACTCATAGGACTGCTGAGGGATTAAATTTTTTGTTTGTGATGTTCATTAACTAATTCTTTGATTTTTTTCTTTTTCTCTAACATGTTGATTTTATAAAACTCTTCTGAGACTGCATGTTTGATTTTCTTTTAACGTGCAGAAAGCCATCTTAATGTTCTTTGTAGTTTTATAAGCATACTGCCAGCTCTACTTAAAATCTTAATTAAAATCTGATCATACTCAGAAATCAGGTTTATGTAACATCCAGCACAAATCAAGTTTATGTAACATCCAGCACAAAGGTTTTAAAAAAAGCCTTAATAGTACACACTATTGATTTCTGAATTTGAGGAGAGCCGAACAGTGACACATGTGCTCTTTGTCCCTTTTAGTATACATAAAAGTAGTATCTATTTGTTGGTCTTATTCTTTAGCTCTTGAGAATTAAATAGTTGGCTAAATTAAAAGCTGTTTTCTTGGAGAGAATTGTCACATTCAGACACTAGTAATTTATGACTCAGCTAATACTTTATCTTATCTGCATTCTCCATTTTAAAAATTATTCAGTACCCTATCATTTTACACATTTTATACTGTTTTTCTCCCAAGATTCTTTTTAATATTAAATTCTTTGTATGGTTTGCTTAAACTAAAGGTATAAGGTCAGTTTTCCCATATTGAGGAATCAAATACTTAAAACATAAAAGTTAACTCCAGTTCCTAATAGGGAGGGGAATATGAGGAGGCTGACGTTGATTCAAGTATTTTAATCATAGCATCTTGTATAGCTAGGTGTCTTTAAAAATGAATATACTTCCTAAAAGTTAAGCCATCTTTTTAAATTATGAAAGTTAAAAAACTGGTTTATAAATTGTATATATTTAGTTTTACTGCTAATTCCATATTTCTGTTTATTATGAAGCAAATTAGCCCCCAAATTTATTATAATTTATTTTAAATATAAGTTTGTTGAGTATACATGTAACTATAGGTCAAATCCTCTATAATTTTCTGTTTTGTTGATTGACCGTGTGCATGTGTATTTGTGTTCGGTATCTTCATATTAAGTAAGCCACCAGTCAATGTTTGGAAATACTTTTGTTTTATAGCATTTAGAAACAGTGATTGTTGCAATGGAGGTTAACCTGTAGTGCTTCTCCTATCTTTTGGAGTGTTGGTTATACTGTATACCATACACACTGTATGTAAATGGGGGGGTGCCTCTCCACATATGTGGATTTTTTTCTCCTTAAAAACAATATATATATTTTTTACTAGAGCAAGTATAATTAAAATTGTCATGGCTGTAAAAGTTTTCAAGGCTTTAAAGTGCAAGAAGAAAGCATAATATTTCTCAAACTTTTTTTCTCAGGGAAGTCGAGACAACATGAGTGTGATATTGATCTGTTTTCCAAATGCACCCAAAGTATCACCAGAAGCAGTGAAGAAGGAGGCAGAATTGGACAAGTACCTGGAAAGCAGAGTAGAAGGTGGATCATTTAACAAAAATAAGTAGCTTTATTAAAGAAAAACCTCAACACAATCAAATTTTAACATTTTAGCTGTTAGATCTTTACATGCGTTTGACATCTAGTGTTTAGTGTACAGAAGTGGGAAAGGGCATTTCTGTAGTAACTGTTGAGATGTTTTTGATTGTCCTATTACAGTTATATTAGAAATAAGAACTAGTGTGACCCTGTACATTCTGTTCAGGATACTTTTGTTTAAAAAGGCTAAAAAGTGTTTGTATGCTTTAAAATTCTTGATGAATTCACTGGCGTGAGTAGTTTTATGCCAGGAAAGTCTGATTTGTGGTTTATTTAATTATAAATAGATTATTTATGATGGTGATAATCTGAATACCATCTTTCTGTGTAAAGCTATGTATATGAATTTAAGGTCCTTAGGATTTTTTTTTTAATAACTTGAAGATCACAGCCTGGTTATTAGCAACTTTCATGTGCCACAGCTTTTAAAAATTTATTTTAAACTGTTTTAAGGCTTCTTGCCTAAGCCATAAACTTCCTCACCAAGACAACATAGACCTGAATAGAAGATATACTAGGTCTCTACTTGGCAGAAATATAAATGCTGAATAAAAGCAAGAAACAAGTTGGGAATTTCAGGAATATATTTGTCATAATTCTGCAAATTACTTTGAGACAGTTAGATGTTTGTAACTCTCAAGTGTAATGCCTTTAAATATTTGAAAAAATACAAACGACCTTTTATGCAGCTACTGCTTTAAATGCTAAGTCTCCCCGGAGAATTCCATTTTGCTGCATATATGCAATAAGCGTGTAGATTATGCAGTTTCTTTTAAGCAGGAAAACTTGACATGCCTATGAGAGCGTTAAAATGCATTTTGGGCTCCTAATGTCATGAATTTGCACGTTAAAGATCTAATAGCATGTAAGCATTGACCTACACAGTATTATATCCTGCTGTGCCTGCATTATTAAAATTCATATGCACTTTAATTTTGTTTTCTCCCCTTTTACTGTTTGATATCAATTATAATCAGTCTATTAGAATCATGATTGGTTTTGATTTTCAGTACTATCTAGAGCTGCTATTTTGTTTTATTGCTCTCCCCCACTTGATAGTGATATATCTAGTATGTGTATGTACTGTTTAGTATTTCATTCATTGGACGTACTATTCATTGAGTTTGTTTTCTCACTATTACCCAAGGCTCTTGGAATTTTTATATTTTAAATGAATCATTTTGATATGTTATTTATATATAATTCAATAAAACTATTTAGAATGCTACCAAGTCATATCACATTGGTTCAGACTGCTGGCTAGTGGGAAAATGAAACAGTAAGAATATGTATTGGGATAAATTGGTATGTGACTTATTGGCACTTTAAAGTAACTTGGGTGTACATGTTTTCTTATTGATTTAAAGAATAAGTGATTTAGTTTTATTTACTATGAAGCAGTCATATTTTAGAAATGAATTACAACTTTTCTTGTTAGTGTGCACTCTTTTAAGTTTTTGGTGCAATTCTAACATAATTTTATGTTACAATATTAAGTTTTATATTGCTTTTTATCAAGGAAGAATTTCCATCTGAACAGAGTTTATATCAATACTCAATATTCTTGATATGTTGAAATATTACTTGTGTCATTCTATTTGAGATTATTATGTCACAAATCAAATTTCATATTCTTTATTGAGGTAGGTTTGATAAGACTGCAATTAGAAAATAAATACTACATTAATTAAAATTGCTACTATATTTTAAAACATAGAATGTAACTATTTACATTGCAGAAGTTGTTCTAAGTAAAAAATACTGCAGTCAGCTTCCAAAACAGGCACTGAATATTTTTTTCTTTGTTTTTTTCTTTGGTTAAATACGTGTCTTCAAAATTGCTGTGACCTACTAAGCCTCATTTTATTTGCTTTGAATACTTTTGGCTTCTCTGTCTACACTATAGAAAAGAAGAAAGGCTTTTCAGCTCTCCTATTACCTGTGCCCTTCTAAATACTTGACTCTCTAGGGTTGTGATAAAAAGACTCAGCTCATAATTTAAACTACATCACTTGAGGTTGTGGGTCTTCTAAGCCAATTTAAGACTGTACTTGTATATATATACTTTTTAAATCTTTTCTGTTGACTGCCCAAGCTTTAAAGTTGCTGATTTGGAGATAACTGATAGGATCCCTCAGACTTGGTGTGGAGGGGAGTAGGGAAGAGCAGAATGTGTTTATATGTGAGTATGGGAAACAGATCTTCTATACATATATTATTTAGTAAAAGCATTCAGTCTTTCTACAGTTCTAATTAATGTATAGCCCAAGAGCAATTAAAGGAATATTTCATAAAATTCATCTTGTTTTCCTTCTTAAAAGCAGAAGCAGCAATGCTAGTGTAGTATTAATGGTAAGACAGTTTAAATGTGTTGTCCCCTGTGGAATAGGAGATATTAACTGTTTTTAAAGCCTTACATTAATTTTTTTTTAAGAATTTGTCTTCCTGTAATTTTCTTCACAATTAAAATACCCTAATATATATTTTAATAAAGGAGATGTAAGATACATCAGATATAGATGAATCAAGGTAATGTTTTTTACACCTGAAACTATCATTGATTGAATTTATCATCAGTGTTCATTTCTATTGTATTTAGTTATCTATCCAGTAATTGTATTGGCTTAGCAGAGACTGTGTGTTAAGTGTATTACAGCTTTAGATTGTGAAATTGTGCAGCTTAGGTAAACATCAAAATCCTTTATTTTTGTACAGAAGATTTCCAGCATTAGAACCATGTAGAATGCTAGATGTTAAAGATTATACAATAAAGGAACTTGGCAAACCAAATCTGAGAGCCTTGCTTTTTGTTCAGATTTAAGACTGGTTTTAAAAAAAGGCAAAAAAATAATACGTGGTAAAATTTGGCCTTAATTCCAAAAGGACAATTTCATTTAAAGAAATATGGGTAGCAACATCTGTCTTTTAATATGTGGCTTTAATGAGGAATTGATATTTTGAGACTTGATTGAAGGATGGAAGATCTTTATATGTATTGTGATTTTCAAAGGTATTTACAAATTGAGAACTAAAATGACAGTTTTCTTGCCCTGATGATGACAAAGAGAATTTCTTAGTATAAACTTTAAAAACAGAAAATTGAGCAAAACTTGAACTTTTAAATTACAGATACCTTTGGTATGATCTTGCATTTAGAATAAATATGCTAAAACTCCAAGTGAAGACTTCTTGTACTTGATAGTTTGAGAATTCTTTAAGTTGGTTGTACATTATTGTTGGTGTTCTGTGGTCTGAATAACAGTACGCATCTACATGGCAACACTGCAGATCATATCACTATACCCATTTAGTAACTGAATGTTTTGAAATTAACAATTTTAAGTGCAGTTGTATGGTTTATCAGATTTTTTCTTTGTAAAAATTTATCATGAAATTTAGATTTTTTTCCATTCCATATGCCCTGTTCAAATAATCAACTGAGGAAATGGTACTGTATATCTATTTACTGCTTAAAGATACTTCAGACAAAAATTAAGCTGTGAGTGGTATTCAGTTATATAACCTAATCTGCACATAGTACTTAAGTATCACTTTGCAAATATAAACGTATGTAAAAGTGATTTGGGTTAGTTTATAATCAAAAAATTCCCTTATTTTTAAAGGGTTTTTTCCTTTCAAATTTTGAAATTGGTTATTAAAAAAAAAAAAGTAACTAGTTGGCACCTTAAGAATATTCTCATTTGTATACCCATATCCTTGATTATGTAATACATTGATTTTCACAAGAAATTTTTTCACATTTTTATCTTGTTTATTTTCATGCTTTGAAGTTAATCTGGAAAGTATTACATTTTTTTGTGTCGTTTTTATGCATCCCTTTGTCATAAATTTTCAAAGGTCAACTTGATTTTCTTTTCTAATACCAGCTTAGAAAATCTCAGATGTGGTAAATGCCATCTTTAAAAACCTAAGTTATCTTTGTTTCAGTTTTTTTTTTTAATTAAATTTGGACAACACTTACAAAAAAAGTACTTCTGATTCCCAGAAATCATAAAGAAGCAGGGGGAAGGAGTCCCTGACTTAGTCCATGTGATGCGCACATTAGCAAGTGAGAACATCCCCAGCCTCCCACCAGGGGGTGAATTGGCAAGCAAGTAAGTTACATTCTGCATACTCTTAAATTATCTCAGTACATAAAAATGTTAGGTGTTCATTGACCAGATGTATATTTACCTAATTTCTAAAGTGATGCCATTACCTGTGTGTTCAAAATGTTTAGCCTGTGATTCCGTGTTTTTCATTATTGATACATGATGCATGTTTAGAATAGGTGTCAGAATCTCATTATGTGTAACTAATTATACTGAAAGCTGTCTCGTGAAGGCTTGGGTTACATTGATTTCCTCATATAAGTAAATTAAGTGAAATAATTTTTTAAGCTAAATTATGTAGCACTACAGAATTCTAATTGTCATTTTTATTGCTACTGTTTTAATTTGATTTTGTCAATCCCTGGATGATTTAGCACCCCAGGGATGCACATCTTTCTCTTCTTCCATCTAGGCCATTTTTCTACATCTCTGATTTTCCCAGTGTTTTTGGTTGTTGATTCCTGGTTGGTTGGATTTTGTTATGAGGGAAGATAGGAGGATGTATTTCTTGCCTTTCTCTATGTGCATTTCAGTTCATAGAACTGGACTAACTTGTGTCAGATATTAAGCTTACATCTTTATAATAAAGTGGAGACTTTAAGAAATTTTTTTATTCAAACATTTTTACGTCCGATATTCATATAATGGACCTACAAAGATATATTGACAATTTCCTTGATTCTCTACTGTGTTCTGTAAATGTAGCCATGTTCTTTATAATCATTTCTCTGAGTAGTAATTGTTAAAATTCCTATTTGAAACTTGTATTTCTTGGAAACCTTTTCTTCCAGTATGACCTTCTGTGAAATGACTGTCTATGAAATTGCTTCAGATCAATTTTGGAAGGAGGGGAGGCTCTAACTTATAAATACCACTACAGATTTTTTAACAAAATGTTACTCAAAAAGTCCTAGACTTGGCAGGGAAATGTTATATTTGACATTTTAGCTTTAATAGAGTTTTTAAAGGGGGCATTACAAAAAGCAGAAATTTAAATGTAAAATTTATCTAAATTATTTTACCACAACAGATGTTGAAGTTACTTCTCCTTCAAAACTAACATTCAGCTCTTAAGCAGGATATATATTAGTATTATAGCTTAAAACTGTATCGTCATTGCTGAACCATAACCACATAAGCCAGTTCAAATGAAGCAGACCATATATAGACAGAATTTGTTTTTTATACCATGACTTTAGTCTTCTATTAATTGGGTTGGTGGAATGTTCCATCTTAGAGTAAATTCACCTCTAGTTTAACATTGGGACTCAAATACCTTAATAAGTGAGGATCACTTATTGACAGTATGAAATAGAATTAAAATAATTTCTAAGTATAAGATTATCTTGACATTTTAATGAGCACCTAACTATGAATTATTAAAGTTTTGTGCTCTAAAGAATTAACTTTCTGCATTTTTTTAAATTTAGGCGGAATGTAATTGAAGCCGTTTACAATAGACTGAATCCTTACAAAAATGATGACACTGTAAGTAACAATTTGGCTCCGTCGCTTTCCCTTCCCCTCCACTCTAAATGCATATCCTTCCTACCTGTTTTTGCAGAGCTGTTCACTGCACCCATTCTCTTACACACACCCCTGACTGATTGCTCTGAACTCTGGCTGCACCACAGTTCTAGTGATTGAGGACATAATCATGGTGAGTGGCCACCTGTCTTGAAAAAGAAGAAAGCCCCTTTGAATTATTCTTGGTTTTTTAAGCCTCTAGAAGCAATCAGCTTTAGAAGGTTTGCTTCCACTAAATGATTTTTTTTTTTTAAAGATTTTATTTATTTATTCAACAGAGATAGAGACAGCCAGCGAGAGAGGGAACACAAGCAGGGGGAGTGGGAGAGGAAGAAGCAGGCTCCCAGCGGAGGAGCCTGATGTGGGGCTCAATCCCATAACGCCGGGATCACGCCCTGAGCTGAAGGCAGACGCTTAACCACTCTGCCACCCAGGCGCCCCCCACTAAATGATTTTTTGAAGTTGGAAATAATACCTCTGCTCAGAATCTTGAATTATTCTGAGTTTTGTAAGCTGCAACAGAACTTCAGAATGCTCAGCTCCACTAAATAGTTTCTATGTTTGGAAACACCTTTGCCGAGAGCCCCAAAATGCATACTTCATTTAAATACTGAAGTAGAGAATTCTCCTTCTGTGAAAAAGACATTAGACTGTCCTATTCTCCACTTAAATTTCCTGTTAGAATTCTGTTGTAGCATGGTGTCTACAGGAAAGTGGTAACTTAAAATCATTCGGGCACAGCTCTGGGATCTATATTGCATTATGAAGCCTCTTCAAATCTCATATTACGTGAGGCCTCAGTCTCTTCTTATGTAATAAAAGTTTATAAAAGTAGTGTTCTGAAGATAAATTGAGTTTTAATTGAAGAACATAAAATTTTTTAGTAATTATACCGGTTTAGAAATACATTTGGTCAATCTCATGGTAAGATTGTATTTCACATATTTTATTCCAAAATAAAACAAAGGGTTAACAATTTTTTGAGCATATTGGATACTGATATTTCATATACACACATACACATAGACTTTAAAAAGCATGTAGAGTCGAAATGTCAGCTTCACAAAACCTTACCTTTCTGCATTATCCAGAAAGTAATGTACTTTGACACCTCTCAGCTTTAATGTAGTTCCTTGTTCTGCTCTGTTTCCTTTTATCAAGGACTCGACGTCAACTGATGACATGTGGTAAAACTGCTCATCTAGCCATGGAGTTTACCTTCACCCCCAGAGGACAGTGCAGCTCAACTTCCTTGAACCTTTTAAACATCCATCCTCAACTTCCCAGAGGAACATAGGACACGGGTGAGAGTGGATCACACCGGAGAACTCGGCAGTACAACAGCTAGCCCAGGACTGAGTTGTTTTTTTTCTTTTTTTGTAAATTTGAGACTTATGTAAACGTGATTTCAAACCATAATTCATGTTGTAAATCAGACTCCAGCAATTTTTGTTGTATGATTTTGTTTTTTGTAAAGTGTAATTGTCCTTGTACAAAATGCTCATATTTAATTATGAACTGCTTTAAATCACTATCAAAGTTACAAAAACTGTTTGGCTTGTGTGATGCAGCACATCCTTTCAAGTCAGGTTGTGTTTGGACTTGGGATCGGGACAGGGAGAGCAGCAGCCATGTCAGCTAGACGCTCAAATTGCACACGATTATGGAGAATAATTCCAAAATCTTACAAAGCCGAACATCAGGGAGTTAACCGAAAACGATCTTGGCAGTGGGGTTGGCACTGTTGATAAAGCTGGTCCCTCCATTTAACTGTCTTTTAGGTTGTTCTCGCCTTGTTGCCAGGAGTATTGCAGGTAATACAGTACATTCATAAGAATATCAATCTTGGGGCTAAAATGCCTTGATTCTTTGCACCTCTTTTACAAGTCCTTACTTTGAATTACTAATTGATAAGCAGCAGCTTCCTACATACAGTGGGAGACTGCCACGTTTTTGCTATCATAATCGGCTGGGCCTGCTGCTGTTCCTAGTAAGGTATTCTGAATTCCATTTTATCAATAAAGCTTGATTTAACAAACAAGAAATTTAATCATGTATGTGTAATTCCTCCTTTACCCTGCCCTTTTAAAGCACCATGCCATTGTAAATGAGAAGTTTCTCATGGGGAAAGATGTTAGTCTCTTTTAATTGGGAATTAGTGTTACTCAAGGCACAGATGGAACTGTTTCCCTTCCATTAGAAAGACTACAAGATTTAAATCTGTGTTGTTTCTTAATGTGTTTTTTAATGGATTTCTTTCTGGCTGCTTATTTTTCATTAAGATGTGGATCAGCTTGAATTTGCCTACTGTTTAATTAAAATAATTGCCAGAGCTTGACAATCTAACACTATAGTAGGGGTGTGTGTGTGCGTGTGTGTGCGTGTGCGCGCACGCGCGCGTTTGCCTGTGATTCTTAATTGGCCCGTGTCTTTAGATTCCAAGTAGTTAAGATGTATTTGTGATTTGAAATATAGCATGTTGCTAATATTTAGCTGTTGGCCTTTAAAAATAACTTTCAAAGCTTAACGAATTGTAGATATAAAAATAACCTAATTTAATTTAGGCTTAAATTCCTCTGATTAAGCATGTGAAAGTAAGTTTTTAAATCTGTCACGCAGAAAAGACTACTGTTTTGTGCCCTTCTGTATTTTTGTCTGTCTAGTTTGGATATTGTATTTATTGCTGTGTAATCATTCAGTAGGCAGATTCCCCACTAGAAAACTATTAACATGTAAGATTACAATACAACATTGATTACAAAATCGAAACTCTGTATAAAAGGTAGCATAATCAGTTTTGTTATATTTGTTTTTTCCCTTAGAAATATACATATTTGTATATATAGCCTTAAAACTAATGTAAAGTTAGGGGAGTAGTGGGCAAAGTAATGTGAAATGTCTCCGATCTAAGTAGTTACATACCAGCAAAACCTTTCCATTAATCCCTCTTACTTGTGAGGCGAGTCAATGTAATTTAATTGTATTTAATTTATAACTCAATCCAGCTTGAATGAAGAAAAACAAGTACTATTTATATTTAGAAATTCATAACAGTTGGAATTACAGAACCAATTCCAAACTTACAAATAAATGCTCAGTGTCTAACGATCTGTGGTAGAGTGCGAAGTGTGACGATGTTCTGTTAGGCTTTGCAAGCACCTCCGTGTGCAGTCCGCGGATAGCAGGGCTTCCCGCGTAGAGGGATTCCTAGACCGGCTAGTGCTGAAAACTCGATTCCTAGTAGAAGAAGCCAGCTCCTTAATATTTAAAATAGACTGAGTTTTTTAGTTCTAGAAATTTCTAAAACCTTGAATTAGAGTTTGAAATGCAAAATTGTAGGTCATGAGTAAAAATATGTGATGGAAAGCTATATTTCAAACCATAACAGCATATTTAGAGGTTTTTAATTTGAGAGTTTTTAAATAAAAAAGTTGTTTAGATATTCCTTGTTAAAATTATTAGTACTGAAGTGCAGCTTGGAAGTGAGAGAAAACTATTAAGTGTTCTCTGAGAAGACTAAATCTTTTCCACATGAGTCAGCATTGCCATACTATATGTAATTTTTCATTGTCAAAAAAGTATACATTATAATAGCAGACTGTGTGTTCTTGATTCCTGGGGGGTAATGGTGGTGGTGGGAACCAACCACACTTTTAAAAGGCACTTTTGCACCTCTGTTGTGCACTTCATTTTTGTACCACTTAAGTTCTTGCCCTCCCAACCCCCTTTCGTGGGCTAATTAGCAACTCAGGGCAATGCCTCAAAATTTTTTGATGTGTTATATGTTATTTTCTTTGGAGGGTGAAAGTTCCTGTATGATGATAATAACCATTCAAAATGTACTTTCATTTAAGTGTTTTAATAGGATGAACTCAATTTGCTGCTTTTAATAGGAAATTCATTTTGTGTAGCAGACTCTTGTTACCCTAACATTAAAAAATGTCACTGATCTCTTAGTGTTTTAGCAAAGTAAGCTCTGTTAATTTCCACTTTCTTAAGGAATATACTTTTACGGATAACAGAAGCAGTTCTCAATATTAGCATTAACTTTTAAAAATCCAAGTGCTATTTTTCTTATTTAGCTATAGAACTATTTCAAACATCTTTAATTATAATGCTTGCTTCTAGAGTACTATGCAATTAGTGTACTGCTCCAGCCACATATTTTTTTTACCACATTAAGAAATTTGGAGTAAAGACTAAATTATGTAATTCAAATAATCTGAATTATACCAACACCTCTAGTGACCATCTATTTGACCACATATTAATTCCACTAATAATACGGCTTTTCCACAAAATGTGTTGAGTGTTATTTGCAAAACACTGTTCTAGGTGCTAAGTACTTTGGAACTATAAAGAAATGAGTAGGTCCTTGCCCTCAAGGAGTTTACATTTGAGTACAATTTATAATCTAATGTATGTTAATATTGTAACTGAATCACTCATCCAAAAAAGTAGCTACAGCCCTTCTACTATCTGCCAGATAATTTTCCTGAACAGGGCAGTTCTCCCTGCCCTAAAAGAGCTCATTTGTACTTCCATTATTTACTTGAAAACTCTTCTGTTTATTTTCTTCTCCCCAAAGTTAAAAATCTCATTCAGAAGAAAATTTTGCTCAGCACAGTAATAAAATTAGACTGAGGAGACTCAACTCTATTCAGTATGCTTGACTACCTTTAACAAATGGCCTTTACTCTTCCTGCTGACATCAGCCAGTCTGAGAAATAGGTAATGGATTTCTTATAATTCTCCAACCCTGGAAATACTGGTGGAGTTTGAATTTAAGGCATTTAAAAGAAAAAAATATATATATAGCTAAATTTATCTTATTTAAGAAAAAAATCTGTTTTTTGAAAAACACACTGCCAGTGTTAATATCTAGTTTTAGCCAAATGATTACTATGTGTTTTAATTTTTAAAAATAATTTCACTGCCCATCTTTATTGGACAAGTTCATATAGGAATTCAATTTGTGATTTCTGAAAGAACTGACAAAGTTGGTTACAGGCTTTCTTTTTTGTTTTCATTTTGAATTTCATGGTGTATACTTTTAATTCATAAAGTTTGAATTAGAGGTATAAGCCTATAATGTTTTGTTATTTGTACAGTATTATGTTAGGATTTGGTAGTAGAAAATATGTAAATATTTCAGTACATAAATGTTTCTCTTTTGAGGTTTTTCTTTGAAGGAACCTTAAAGAGTTTCATACTTTTGCTTGCAGATTCTGCTGGTGAGATGACCATTTTGTAATTGAGCGATCTAGTCTTCTAATTAGTTTTTCTTTTAGTCATTAGGGCGACTTCTCTATAGTTTAAAACTTAAGAGGCCTAATTTTACTTTATTTCCTTGAATAATGTGCCATGAGTTTTGGATAGTATTTTTAAATTATACATACTTCAGAATATGCTTGAAATATTTAAGAATACATTTTCTAAATGTTGGGAGTAAAATACTGTATTGTTTTGTTGGTCAGAATAATAAGTCTCAAGTGTTAGTTATTACTGATAATCAGAATGCCATACAGAAATGATGAGAGGCATTTGGTTCCACTTTGTTATCAAATGAACATTTCTACTTCTGTTCACCTTCACATATTCTTTCCCTTTTACCTGCTTTATGTATTAACCTAGTGGCCTCTGCTCTCCGGTTTTCGCGATTATATTACCAGCAGGTAGGGGTGCACCAACTAGAAAAACTAGGATATATTGAAATTGTAGTTGACAACATATTAGATGGGGGGGAAATGTTGTTTGAATTGATACAACAAAGAAGTGACTTATTTTTTCCCTCATTCGTCCAGCATGAAATGTTGCTTGATTTCCTCTACTATCTTCTTGGTGATGGCTTTCTCTCTCGCTCTCTAAGCAGGCCAGTTCCTTTTTCTTGGGTGCATTATCTCACCAAGGCCAATTAACGCTATATAAAAGTGGGCCAAAAATAAGAAAACTTGGGAGATGGAGGGGTGGGGAGATGCCACTGAGGAAAACAGGATTACTCTTTAATTATTTTCTAAGGCCTTGGAAGGTCTTCCTTGAGCCTAGCTGTATATTATTAAGAACTGTTGCATCACATAAACCAGCAAGAACCAACCTTTGCTTCTTCAGATCATTGGATTTTTCCAGCAAGGGAGATAATGGTAAAAATCACTGCTGCTTCAATAAAAACTGAGAAAAATAAATGCAATGTATATTCACCACAAAACCCAATCCTTTTGTTCTTTTAATTGCTCCAAAACTCAGTTTTCTATTAGCTTTCCTATCGAATTAAATGTTTAGAAAAATTTAATGTTTTTCCTTTCTTTTATATAGTCCTCCTGATCCAGTAAAGGACATTGAGTAACGTGTGTTTGTATGGTACTATCTGAAGTAAGATTTGTGTAGGAGATTGCGTAGCTGCCAAACAAAATTGGAAATAATTGGGTGCAGTGAGTGCTACAAATTCATTTTAGCAGGTGGTTCTTAACTTTTTAGGGGTTCCCGGGTCCTTTGAAGTTTGTGAATCCTCGGGACTTCCTTACCCAGGAAAATTCATATAAGGTCCATAACTCCCCAAAGTTTACAATATTGCAGTGGTTCATCAGCCTCCTTCCTGCAAAACCCATAAAAATTTCAGGGGCATCAAAATAATTTGAGCCTATTTTAAGGAAGTGTTTCACTTTTTAGAAGATAGAAGAGGTGGACGGCAGCCTAAGCTAGACCCTGATATGAAAATACAGTATTTTGGGGAAAAGCGAGTCATTAAAAATGAATAAAATAGAGTATTTGGACTAGTTTTGGAGGATAACATCACTCTAAGTTTGCTACTTGAAACTCAACAGAAAAGAGGTGAAAAATGGAAATTGAAAGTTTGGAGTGTTTCTGACCTACCTGCATAGTGCAAATACAGTATATTCACAACACATTTAATTGTCAGATCTCACTCAGGTTTTGAGCTCCCTAGTGTTAGAGTTCATTAAACATTTAATTCACTTCAGATTCTAAGGAATTAGGTATTTACTTACTGATACAGAATGTTAAAATAGGATGTAACATACAGCCATTAATGTACAGAATTAATAGGATTTCTACTAAAATACAATGACCATGAAAAAATTTATTAGCTTGTTGCATTTGTTGCCAAAATTGGGTGTTCAGTTATAGCTCATTTAATTCCCATTTGTGGGAATTTTGAAACACAGAAACCATTGTCTTACTTGGAGTTAGCCGTTGATTAAGGCAACAGCATATCTGCAGGAAAATTCCTTGTTTGTAGTAATACGCCCCAGTAGTAGTTGGTTTCACTCTTGAAATGATTTATTTCACTTAATTTGTATAAATGTTATGAGTGGAGAGACCATGTACATGTTAAAGCATGTTGCAGCACATACATACATACATATATATATATATATTCATTTTTTAAATCTATAAATGTAAAACTAATAAAACTGCAGAAATATTTTTCCTAAACAGTGTATAACAAAATTCTCCACAGTTAACTCACCCGCTGTTTGCCATTTATGTGATCCAAACTTTTAAAGAAATTCCATAAATGTATATTTTGTATTATGTACCATTTTCCTGGTCCAAAGAAAACATGTGGATTCAGTTCTAACTTTAAGAATGTACTTTTTGTTTCTAAGTCTGTTGAAGAAATTGCATTCAGCCTGTGAATGATTGCAGATTGTATGTGAGATGAAAAGTAGAAGTAATTTCTAGTTTGCAAAGCTGGTGCCACTAAATAAACAGGCAACTGCATAATGTGCGTGTGTTTACGATTGTCTGATTTGCAGGCAGCATTTTTGTTCTGCCTAGAAACAGGGAAACTTTGAAGTTAGTTATTAGGATACCTTGAGAGAATTTTTGTTCAACTCAGTTTGGTTAATTGGCTAAAGATAGAACTGATAGTCATAATTTGAACTAGACTTGCCCCTTCTTGATTTTAGGAAGATTACTGAAAGCAAGTAAGTTTGAATTGATGGCTATTTTCATTAAAAAATTCCAGAAACAAGCCAGAAGTCATTCCTCTTTGACAAGAACATTCCCATTTGTCTTCTTACAGATGATAAAGATTTCTTACTCCCTTGGAGAATCGGGAATTGGGAGTGGTCTGGAACTTACCTCTTTGGTGTCCCTGGTGTAGTGCTCACTTCAAGTGGGCTGTGTGTATCTGAGTGTATGTGTGTTGATGCTTCTGCTAATTGTGATATTTTGTTTTATTACCTGTGTTCATGTCTGAAAGTGTGACTTATTTTATAGGCTTGCATAATTGAATTAGAGGGATTTTAAAGTACATTGAATTGGTGATGTAAGTGAAGTCCTATGAACTCCAAAAGCTTATTTTCGTTATAGAATGTGTAATGAAAACACATTAATAAATTAAAGGTAGCAAGTCTTAGAATAAGGTTGAGGCAGGTAGGAATTTATTTGGCTTACGTGTAACTAGTATCTGTTCACCTGTCAGTGTAATTTTGTATCCTGGAGTTCCGTTTTTGGTTTTTGTAATTATTCTTTTCAACATTGAAGGTAGGGTTTTTTAAAAGTAAAAATTGTTTATTTCAATTATTTTTTTCTCTTTAAAAGTGATTACTTACCAAACTAATATTGGGGAACCCTTTCCTTGTTATCACTTAATTGCTTAGACTGAAATTCCCATCAAATCAAATATTGATTCTAGTTGAAAAATCTGTTCTTAAATGAACTACCCCAGAAAAACTTAGTTTGCATGCTGTCCATAGGGTTCCATTTACCTGCCACAAAACCCTCCACTTACCAGAGATAAGGGAAGGATTCGTGCTCTGCTGCTGCCTGTTGTCTAAGTGAGATTCACAGTAATTTCTCCGATACCTTATATAAGGTGATCCAGAGTATCTAAAAAGCTTTTTATAAGATTGTGTTTCATGTTAATAGTTGTACCATTACCTAGATAGTAGATTAGCTAATCGTACTGCCTATGTGTCCTCCTCTGCTTATAGTTTAGGTCTGGGCTTGGGTCTCCCAAACCCAAGCACTTTCTCTATGGCTTTCCTTATAGGTACACAAGAGTTTTTCCAGCTGTTAATTAGAACCAGTGAAATTTCTAATTGAAATTTCTTTTTTTATTTTTTAAAGATTTTATTTTTAGAGGGAGTGAGTGAGAGCAAATGGGGGTGGGGGGAGAGCAGAGGGAGAGGGACAAGCAGACTCCACGCTGACCCGGGGCTCAATCCCACAATGCTGAGATCATGACCTGAGCCGAAATCAAGAGCCAGACAATTAACCACCTAAGCCAGCCACCCAGGCGCCCCTTTAATTGAAATTTCTAATTTTAAGTTATTAATTTGACCGTTTTTGATCTACAAAAAGCCAGCCACCCAGGTGCCCCTCTAATTGAAATTTCTAATTTCAAATTAGTAATTTGACCGTTTTTGATCTACAAAAATGGCAGTTTTATTTGGTTCAATTTCATAGTTTCTGAAGTTAGTTCTTGAATGATCAGATTGCAAGTCAGTACTTCTCCTGTTATTTCAATTTAATCATGTCTCCTTAGAATTGACCCTTAGAACTGGATGACAGGTTTAAAGAAAAAAAGTACATATATAAAATTTGCATACATGAAGTTTGATAAATATAGACAATACCAACTTTAAAATTCATACTTTGAAGTTAAGTTTTTATTTTAAATTACTTAATCTTCATCATTGCAGCTTTTCCTAAAGCCCCCTCTGGATACTCTAGATCAGCTTGCTTGGACATTGCTATGGGAAATGTTATTCCAGCAGTGGACCCAGAGGAAATAATATTGAGCTTCAATGCTAATGCTGGATTATAATATAGCATAAAAATAAGATGGGGAAATGATTTTAAGGTTTTCTTTCGAATGACACAAAAGTGAGGTGAGTGGAGAGTTCCTTTCAAACACTAAGGATACTGAGATTTATGGATCCAACTCAGTCTGACTGAGACATCACTGAAGTCTCCGAAAATTATTCTTTTAAGTGTTGTCTCTGTTATGGGTGGATGAGGGCTCCAACTAGGGGACAGTCAAAATCTGACTTAGATTATAGCCATGCTGTGTCCTTAAAGATCCTTTTTGTATTGTATTTTGCTATTTGTGTTTGTTTTGCTACCAACTGATTAAAATTGTTTAGTATTTAAAAAGCAAAGGGTTTGCTAGAAGAGGTTGTGACTGTTCTAGGTCAAATGGGTTATATATGTACCTCACATTAGCATACTGAAACTATTCTAAGGATTGTCTTTTAAATTTTCAGTATAACAATCTTCAATGTATATTTGATTCTATTGATGAAGAAAGCAAAGATTCACTATATATCATTATACAAGCAAAGCTTTTTTCAATTATTTTAGCCATTGATCTTTTAACTGCTTACTAACAAAACTGAAAGCTTTTTTTAAATTAAAAGTCTCCAGAACATTCCTAACAAAACAACATAATGTTCTAGTGATTTGAGGTAGTAGAAGCACATGGGAAGTGACTTTATTTTTTTTAAAGATTTTATTTATTCGACGGAGATAGAGCCAGCGAGAGAGGGAACACAAGCAGGGGGAGTGGGAGAGGAAGAAGCAGGCTCCTAGCAGAGGAGCCTGATGTGGGGCTCGATCCCATAACGCCGGGATCACGCCCTGAGCCGAAGGCAGACGCTTAACTGCTGTGCCACCCAGGCGCCCCCAATCTTTTAATTTTCTTGCTTAAATCTTTTTTAAAATTTTATTCTGATCCATGGATATTTTTTTTTTTAAGATTTTATTCATTTATTCGACAGAGAAACAGCCAGCGAGAGAGGGAGCACAAGCAGGGGGAGTGGGAGAGGAAGAAGCAGGCTCATAGCGGAGGGGCCTGATGCGGGGCTCGAACCCATAACGCCGGGCCCAGGAAGTGACTTTTTAACGGCATTAAGCAAATAAGTCTTCATGTAGCTGACGTAAATTCAGCTTTTATAACTGTTCACTTTTCTTGATGTATTTTGACAGACTTTGCTGCAATGATCCTTAATAAAAAGCGGTCTTAGCATTTAATAAGGGCAACACAACGGCTAATGTGCCTAGATCCCAGAAAGGAAGCTTGCTTGGTGACCGCCTTCCTTAGCATTTACTTTTATGTCTGAAATCAGAATGCTCGCCTTGTGTTTTTCCTTTGGTTTTGTTTTAAATATGTAAGTTGCTAGACTACATTCGCTTTAGGACTTATGTAAATACTTTTTTAGAAAAGTCTGAGGGTGTTGAATTCTGCATCCTCTCATATCCTAAGGGTTTGCATTGTGCTCTGTCCTAATTTCCTCAATATATGTAGGTTGGACTGTTTAAATGACAATATGGTTATAAGGGTGTTATATACGCATATATAAATATCCTTGTTGAAGGTAAACTCCAAGTGCCTGTCGCTAGTGTTACTGGTTCCACTTGACCTTCGGAGAGGTTTGCTGCTTCACGACCAGATGGATTTGGCATCTGACAACTACAGTGTCAGTAAAGGCTTCATATCAGGAGAAGCAGGGCTCGGAGAGAAGCTTCCCGGAGGCAAGTCTTCATGACCTGAAATCAGAAGGCAATAGCAGCAGTTTTTGAAGATCATGTAGTCGGTCCCCTAAATCTGTTGGAGCTGTTTTGATATTTTAGATTCTTGGGCTGAAAGTCAAGCACTTTTGCTCAAAAATCATTTGTTCAGGTATAAAAATTTGAATGCTTTATGTGAAAATCATTGTGCTTTTTAATCTTAGGAGCCATGATTTTCTTAGACTTTAACTTGAAGTCATTTAATGAAATCGGCGGCATTTTTGGCAAGAGAGGAAGAGGACAAGGGAATGTGGTGGAGGGGAAGGAAAGGCGATAAATACTAAGGGCAAGAAGAAGAGGTTCTAAAGTGAAAAACAAGGTATCGGGGTTTTTTTAAGGTAATTTCTACTCTTCTGAAATTAAAAACAATAAATTAGGTTCCATAAATCCTTATGTTTTTATAGCAGTCAATATGCATCACTGGTCCCTGCTCTCCCTCCACTAAGTCCCTCCAAAGGCCCTGTATACGGGGAAGCGGGATGACCCAAGGTCAATTGTCAGCTGTCACTTGTAGGTTTCATTAGGAAAGCAATAAAAATGAAGTTTAAGATAAGGATTGCCGGTTCCCTTCTATTAATTGGTCCCCTGGCTTCTCTGAAGCAGTGGCGCTCAATTTGCGCACAAGGTAGAATGACCTGGAAACCTAAGAAATCATCAATGAAGATTCAATTGGAAGGTTTCTCCTCCGCCATCCCCAGGGAATGCCTGCACTCTCCCTCGATCAAAGAATCCTTTGTTCAAATTCCTGAGGTGGCTCCAGTTTCATTCAGTAATAGCCAAAGTCCTTCACACCCGCCTGCGAAGCCCCCTATCTGACCCACCTCCCCTGCCTTGCTTCAGCCACACCGGTTTCCTGGCTGCCCCGGAACATGCCTGGCTCATTCAAATCCCAGGGGTCTTAGGGGAACTTGCTTTACTGTTCCCTCTACTTGGATGGTTTTATTGGCCAAAGCAAGTCACATCTAACTTTAGGAGACCTCAAAGGAACAAACCAGAATATTCGTGAATAACCCTAATAAGTATGTTGGGTGCACAATATGTGCTTGGGTAAATAAGCCTGCGCGTGTGTATGTGCCCGCAAAAAATGAGACCGGTGTATACACTCCTGGAGACGTGGTCTTATTGAACTGTGCACTTTGAGGCCAGTGCTGGCAGCAGAGAGGCTGGGACCACACGGCATGATTTCATGTTGTAAATGCTCGTAAATACGAGGTCAGCGTTCCTGCATCTTTGGGGATGAAGTGGAACACCTGGCGTTAAGGGTGAGGTCAGATTTGCATAGACAGAGCTAAACGGGGAGTTTTCCAAGCAGAGGAAACCGATGAGCAAAGGAACGTGAAGGTCAAGTCGCTGGGGCGGTGAGAAGGACGGGCTTAGCAGGACCTTCCCGCGCCCGGACCCGCGCGACGGGGAATGGCAGAGGTTTAAAGGTACCTCACTAAGAAACCTGCTTTCTCTGTCCTGTGCTTCCTGAGAAGAGTTTTCCACTAAGTCTATATTACGAATTAGGATATTGCGTATGTTCAATCAGCCTTACTCCAGCGGCACTGCAGTCACACAGGCAGCCCCCCCGCCCCAGGTGCCACCAGCGCAGTGCCGCCCCAAACCTAACAGTCGGTCAGTAATGTGGGCTGACTGCTCAGTCAGAAAGTTTGTCTGCTACGTCCTCCCCCCAGGAGTGTTCTGGAGCCTCCGGATCAGATACGGGCTGTGAAGGAGCCTTGGCAGAAGCTCTGGCAGAACTTGCTCATGACCCGGGCTGAGCACCCCCCGCCCCCAGCCGGCCTCGCTGTTCCGCGGCCAGCGTGAGCCCGGAGCCCGGGGCGAACTTGAACTGTGTACTTTGAGGCAAGTGCGTGGGAGCAGAGAGGCGGGGACCACATGAAATGCTGTTTGAGGTTTCCTGTTTGCTCCAGCTCCGCGCTGCTGCTGCCCTCTGCCACCACCGCCCTCCAAGCCAAAACAAAATAACCTCAACACTCAGGACGTGGAGTCAGCTAAGAGCCGTTAAGCATTTGATAGCTTGTCGTTTTTCAAGTTTTAACGATGGACAACCCATTTCATAGTTAAAAACTTTATAAAGCAGCCTCCAATTTATCAGCAACTTATTTCTGATAGGACTACTCTAAGATGTACAATTATTATATTTTTGAGCTGCTTCAGAAACTGTTGCCCAAGCCCATTCATTGTGAATATGACAATTTGGAGACAAACCTTGCAAGAGGCTTTGTTTTATCAGAAAGCTTCCCTCCTCCTACTATGCCCTCCTTTCTTCCATTCTAAAACATTAACCTCTACCAATTGTGGCTAGGACACACCATAACACAATCCTATGTTTTTCTTCTTAGTAAATCTAATTCTTTGGAGGAGACGTTCTCTGAATATAAATGGTGAGAAAAAAAAAAACAAACAAAAGCAAAACGCACCAACGTGGCCTCTGCCTGCTTACTGGCCAGTTCATCTTCCTGCTGCTGCAGCCTCCGGCCCTTCCTCGCTGGCTGTAATCATTAACCAGTATTAACTAGAGAACCCGCTGCTGTCACTAACCCTGCACTGCGCTACAGCGGCCGGGTCAGCGGCCTCTCCACTGCCCCCCTCACCTGCATTGGAGACTCAGTCTGCAGGTCCGGTGGAAACCATTTGCCGCCCACTGCGCGCCGAGGGGCGGGGGGCGAGGGGGGGGGCGAGCACATCCGCAAGGCTCAGTCTTATCTTCCGCAGATAATGATCATGTCTCTCTCAGGCGCTTCTGGGAGCACCAAAGTGAATTCGAGGTTTGCCACAGAGCCTATAGTTTAAGTTAGACTAACTTAACACCAGCCTCTGAGTTTGGTGACAATCCTTCCATCATTTTCTTGTGATTCAGGGAAAAGACAAATAGAAATTCTGTGTATATGGGTTATTGTATAAGCTGAGGAATATTAATAATTAAAATAGACTTAGCTCCAGCCATGATTTATAACAACCTGTAAACAAAACAAAACAACTCATGCTGGGGAAAAAAAAAACCAGTATTTTTTTTTAACATCTTTGGTCTTTAGCCACCCAAATTAACTTCTCAGGGAAGATCTCACCAGCTTTACTATATTGACATAATTTCTTTATTGCAACGTGTACATAACAAAATTGCCACTTTAAGTGTACAATTCAGTGGCATTAAGTACATTCACAATTGTGTTTAACCATCGCCACCATCCATCCTGCACTTTCCTCACCCCAAACAGAAACCCGGTATCCATTAAGCAATAACTTCCCATTCTCCCCTCCCCTCAGCCCTTAGCAACCTCTATTTTACTCTCTTATCTCTAGAAGTTTACATATTTTAGATATTTTATATACGTGAAGTCATACACTATTTGTCTATCATGTGTGACTTATTTCACTTAGCATCATGTTTTCATGTTTCATCCATGTTCTAACACATATCAGCATTTCCTTCCTTTTCATAGCTATTATTCCAACAATGTGTATACCACAGTTTGCCCATTTATCCACTGATGGACAGGCTTTTTTCACCTTTTGACTATTGGGGATAATGCTGCTATGGGCATAGGTGTATAAATCTGAGTCCTAGTTTTCAATTCTTTCAATTTAGAATTGCTGGGTCCTATTGTAACTCTGTGTCCAGCTTACTGAGGAGCTGAAGGATGGTAAGGATGGTTTCCCACAGCAGCTGTGCCATGTTACACCCCCACCAGCAATGTATGAGGGTTCCAGTCCTCCACATCCTCACCAACACTTTTCTCTTTGTTTGAATAACAGCCGTCCCGATGGGCACGCGGTGGTCTCTCACTGGTGCACATGTGCATTTCCCTGATGGCCAAGGCTTTTGAGCGTCTTCTGTGCTTACTGGCTCCCTGTGTATCTTTTTTGGAGAAATGTCTGGTTTAACCTTTGCCCATTGTTTAACGGGGTTGTTCAGCTTTGTTGGTGTGTTGAGTTGTAGGAATTCCTTATGTATTCTGGATATTAATTTCTTATCAGATAGATGATTTGCGAATATTTCCTCCAATTCTGTAAGTTGTCTTTCTACTCTGTTGATGGTGTCTTTTGACGTGCAGTTTTTAATTTTGGCGAAGCTGGATTTATTTTTTCTTTTATTGCCTGTGCATTTGGTGTCATACCTAAGAAATCATTGCCTAAGCCAAGGTCATGAAGATTTTCAACTATGTTTTATTCTAAGGGCTATACAGTTATTAAATTTAGGTCTTTATTCCATTTTTTTAGTTAATTTTTATATATGGCATAACATAAGGGTCCCACTTGATTCTCTTGCATATGGAAATCCAGTTTTCCCAGCACCATTTGTTTAAAAGATTACTTAGCTATCAAAAAGAATGAAATCGTGCTATTTGCAACAATGTGGATGGAGCTAGAGGGTATTATGCTAAGCAAAATAAGTCAGAGAAAGATAAATACAATGTGACTTCACTCATATGTGGAATTTAAGAAACAAAACAATGAACATAGGGGAAGGGAAGGAAAAAGAAAAAATAAAAATAGAGAGGGAGGCAAACCATAAGCAACTCTTAACTATAGGAAACAAACTGAGGGTTGCTGGAGGGGAGGTGGGCAGGGGAATGGGTGGAGGATGGGGTAACTGGGTGATGGGCATTAAGGAGGGCATGTGATGGGATGAGCACTGAGTGTTATATGCAACTGATGAATCACTAAATTCTACCCCTGAAATTAATAACACAGCATATGTTAGCTAAATTGAATTTAACTAAAGAAAAAAAGATTAACAACTTTATTTATGATGATGGATTTCTCTTCTTGCCTCACCTGACACCGGGCACAGGCTGGAGACAGAAATCTTACAAACTGGTTCTTCCCCCTGGCTGGTGACGATCAACCCCGATTCCTACAGTAAAAACTGCACTTATGCTCCCCATTTAAAATTCCCCGATTAGCCGAGACGAATGATCTGTGGTTCTTGCTACTAGCAATTAGCCTTTATATGCCTGTCTTCTCCATGAGGCTGGTAGATGGCTCTGAGAATTGTTGACAGTGTATACAAAACACCTACCGCAGTGCCCACCACACAGTGAGCAGATCAGTCAGAGCTCTTCCTTTCCAAGCCAGAGACCCTGACTCTAGATAACTTAAGGAAAAAGTGAAATTTATAGCAAGGCTCTCAGCAGCTCACAGACCTACAAGAAGGCTAGAAAACCAGGCTTGGAAACGGGTGGAAACCAAGGTACTTAGAGGAAAGATCTATCCTCTTAGCTTCATAGTAAGGCAGACGCCAAAATTTAGAGGCACCAAAACCATACATAAGGCTGTCTAAAAGAAACAGAGCCCAGGAGGGGGACTGAATACTGGGCAACAACTGACAGTGACTGTCCGCTAGAAATAATCTTGCTGGTCTCCCAGTATCTACATCCACATCTTTTTCACTCTTATACTTCCGCCAAATGCTCCCGGCCTCACATAATGCAATTTTCAAAAATGCGTTAGCCCTGAATACCTACCATTTGCATCAACTTGGACGGAACTGGAGGGGATAATGCTAAGTGAAAGAAGTGAAGCAGAGAAAGACAATTATCATATGGTTTCACTCACTTGTGGAACATAAGAAACAGCACAGAGGATCGTGGGGGAAGGGATGGAAAACTGAATGGGAAGAAATCAGAGAGGGAGGCAAACCAGGAGAGACTTTTTAACTCTAGGAAACAAACTGAGGGTTGCAGAAAGGGAGGTGGGTGAGGGGATGGGGTAACTGGGTGATGGCTACTAAGGAGGGCACGTGATGGGATGAGCGCTGAGTGTTATATGCAACTAATGAATCATTGAACACTACATCAAAAACTAATGATGTACTATATGTTGGCTAATTGAACTTAATAGAAAGAAAGAAAGAAAGAAAGAAAGAAAGAAAGAAAGAAAGAAAGAAAAGAAAGAAAGAAAGAAAGAAAGAAAGAAAGAAAGAAAGAAAAAAAATGCATTAGCCCTTCCCCAGAGGGAGACAATACGAAGTGTCATCAGTTACTGTTCCAAGTCCAGGAAATCTCTGTGATATCTACTTTTTGGTCCTTGCCTTCAGTAGCTGACATACTAAATGGTGAATTTAACCAACAACTGGCAAGAGTGTGTGGGTAAACAGAAGCACCACTATTTGTTGTAGCATCAATGCTGTCCTCTGAACTGTCCGAGGATGAGCTGCAAACACAGGGCTTCTTCACCTCTGAATACTTCCACGTGTGTTTCCTGAGAACGAGGACGTTTTCCTACAGAATCACAGCCCAGTTCTCACCGTCAGATAATATCACATTCATAAAATACAGTTTCCTAATCCACAGTCTATATTAAAATTTCATCACTTGCACCAAAATGTCTTTCTAGCTCCTCTCTCCACCCCAGGGCTCAAGCCGGGATCACACATGGCCATCAGCTGTCCTGTTGCTTTCGTCTCCTCACTGCGGAACAGTTCCTCAGCCTGCCTTTGTCTTTAATGACTTTGCCACTTTTGATGAATAGAAGCCAGTTGTTCCGAGAATATCAACTTGGGTTCTTCTGGTGTTTTCTCATTACTAGGTTCAGAGGATGCAGTCCGGGCGGGACCACCACAGAACGGATGCATCGCGTCGGGAGGTCCGCCTTATCCATTTGTCCCATCCTTGGTGATGTTCTCTCTAATCACTCGATTAAGGTGGTATCTGCTGGTTGTCTCCACTGTGGAGTCTGTGCTTTTCCCTTTGTAATTAATGTGTCCTTGGTGGGGAGATCATTTGGGACCGTGTAGTCTTTTCCTCATCTAACTCCACCCCCAGTTTTAGCATCAACTGATTTTATAACGCCATACTTTCTATATTCTACTATGAGGAAAGGCTTTCCCTTTTCTTTCTGACTTTAAGCTTTTTAAAAATTAATACATGTACCCAGCATATTCTCACTCCATCCTTGATTTCCTTATCGTGAGCTTCAACCCACCGTTGGTCCCTGCTCCAGTCCTGAGCTTGGCCTTTGACTGACTGCCATCCCATCCTGACTTCTGCTCCATTTCTGAGCTTCACCCATCCCCAAGCTTTCCCCCTCTGGAAATGTGTCTGGATAATGTGCCCTGGAGAGTAGACTGGACATTGATAATGTGCTATTAAAAGCATTTATCGCAGAGAGCACATTACATCAATCTTCACCTCCTTTCAAGTATTATATTCCCTCTCTTACATCTTGTAGATTTCTACTATTTTCCATCAGTCCTAAACATTTTAGACATACTTTCATTGCTAATCTTTGTCTCACTGGCTTTTCTAAAAGTCAAAACTAGAATTTTTTTTCTCAAAACATGAGTCCTGATTTGACTATTTGTTTATGCCTTATTCTCAAAGTTAGTTTTCAAAAATATACTAATGACTTTAAGAGAAAGATTGGGGATTAGGGAAAATACAGTGGGCTAAATGCTTAAATGTCTCATATGTTCATATATAAAAATACATATGTTGAAACCCTAATCTCCAATGTCATAGTATTTGGAGGTGGGACCTTTAAGAGGTGATTAGGTCATGAGGATGGAGGGCTCAGGAGTGGGATTCGTGCCCTTATGAGAAGAGGCCAGAGGGCTGGCTGGCTCTTTCTGCTGTGTGAAGATACAGGGAGTTGGCAATTTGCCCCTATAAGAGGGCCTTCACCAGAACCCAACCATTCTGGCACCTTGACTCGGACTTTTAACCTCCAGAACGGTGAGCAATACACTTCTGTTCTTTATCAGCTAATCAGTCTATGGCACTTTTGTATGGCAGCCCCAACTAAGACCCGAAACAAGAATAGCAAAAGACTAAGCCTGGAGTAAGGCTACTATATAGAATGCATGTCATAGGGGCTTTGTTTGGTTTGGGGCTTTCTAGTAGCCAGTGCAAAAGGGAGTTTTTATTACCTGTCATCTCTATTCAACAAATAGGTGGTGATACTTTTTAAATTCTCTACACCAAAGTCACATTCAGTTGCTTAGAAGGCAGTGGTTCCTGGAATATGGAATACGTGGAATATATATACATTATCCAGTGCTGGTGGGTCTGTAGCTGCGTTATGTGGTTTCCTCACATGCTGCGCTGGTTGGAGCTCAGTGGAGACTTGCAGGAGAGAGCCCTTTCTCTTCAGTTTTCTCAGAGACTCTCTCCTGAGGACTCTAGTGCCTAAGCTCCCCTGGCTGCAAACTCTGTCTGCCCAATGCGGAGGGGTCACCAGTCTCCACCTCGTTCCCCTCCCTGTGACATAGCCTCCTCCCAGGCAATGAGCTGGCATTCACAGGCTCATGTTTTATGTTTCCCTTCTCTCAGGGATCCTGGTGCTTTACTGTCCGATTGTCCAATGTCCTGAAAACCTTTATTGCATATATTCTGTAGATGTCCTTAACTGTTTTGCGTGGAAGGATAATCTGGTCCCCAGTACTCCATCTTGACTAGAACCCAAAGTTCCTTGCTGCTTGACAACCCCACACTTTGAAGTCTTAGCCTAGATAAACCAACCCGTGATCAGAACTTTCAGGAACCACTGTCTTCTAAGCAACATTTATACAAAAATATCCTAACAGAAACTCCATGACATTTTATTTTCTCTAACTGCATTCAGGTGGGATGTCCTCAGATCCACAATGCGTTGGGAAAGGAGATTTTGTAGTTTTACAAAATCATGTTATGTTAAGCCAAATCACCATGTTGTATGCCTGAAACTAATGTAACATTGCATGTCAACTATACTTCAATTAAAAAAAAAAAAGACCATGCAAAAGCAATAGATGCATTGTCTATGGATAGCAAATTCACAAGAGAAATATGAACTTCCAGTGACGATGGAAATACACTGATCTTGAAGCTAAAGTAAAGACGCAGCTGCAAATCTGTCCTTTCCAACTCCACCTTGTGGTGCTGGGTCTCCAATCCCTTTGACTACGTTTCTCCTTTGCCAGCAGATTTTGTTTCCTTTTTAAGTTACTTCATACCAATTATAGGAGATGGACTACAAAGCTGGAGTGAATTTTCTGTTTTCCTGACAACTGCCACCCACTAGGAAAAGGACAACTAATGGCTGCCACGTAGGTGTTCTTTGTCACCTCTCAGACTGGCGAAAACAAAAAAGAATAAGGTCCTCTGTTGGTCAGCATGTGCGAACATATGAACTTATACTCTCTTGAATGTAGATTAATATAGCCATGATTTTTGTGGACAATTGGCAACACATGTTTGCAAGGTGTATGTGTTTTGACCAATGTATTTTACTTCATGGCAAAAAAAAAAATGTTATGTTATTAGCCGAGCCCAACACTTATTTCCTAGAATGTAGTTATTATTGTTGGTTATGATGTCACATGTGTTGGTAATGTCCATCATGTAAATATGTTTGCATCTTATATGGATGTATATGGATATATGCATATTTACTGAGAATACTCAATTCCCCGTTATCCAGAGACAAGTAAACTATAATGAGGATAGAAAAAGTCAATGTATGACTAATATAACATAATAAAAAATTATTATCAAAAAAAAAGTCAATGCACGTTGGGGAAAAAATTACCTAGAAAATGATGAAAAGCACCCACCAATGGGAAGGCATCTGTTGTTTGGCACTAGGTGGGAACAGTAGACCCCAAGCTAGATCTCCCACATCCTGGGAATGCCCCTCCCTGGCCAGCCAGAAATACAACAGTCAGACAGTTTGATTTCTCAACCCACAGCCCCTCTGGAGAACAAGGTGGTGACCCACAGTCTGGATACAGCAGGCTGCGTGGCCAGAGACCCCATTCCAGTTAGCCATGTGAGACCATGGAGCTGGGTGAGGAAGGGGAGGAAGAAAGCAGGTGCAGGCGCTGGACAGTGCTTGGTCTTGTCCTGAATTTCTAAACAATGGCCTCAGCTAAGAAACTGGCTGTTTTTCACTTCAGTTTATGGTCCCGAACTCTTTTATAGTATGTTCTACATTGGGATGGTGGTTGTAGAAAAGTAAACATGTTTTTAAGTATAGATTTAATTTCAGCTAGACAAAGCCTCAGGGTCACACCATCCGAGGACATACCAGCTCTAACCCCTGACACGTGGGCAGCCATTGCTGTTCACGTCCAGGATTCCACCGCACGTGTGACTCAACTTGTTTCTGCTACTTTTGCTACCACCAACTGATGAGCTCCATAGACCTTTCATCCAAATTCGCCAGGAGAAGATCTGATGGGCTGGCTAGTCAGCAACCATTCTCAAGAGTCAGGTTGGGCTGGGCCCCCTCTCTGGGCCAGCCCCTCAGAGACCACAGCCAGCCCATGAGACAGGGGCCTTCCACTCAGTGCCAACCTCTGACCTAGGACAGCAGAGTCACGAGGGGTAAAGCAAGATCATCTGTGAGTATGGCAGGCACTCGGTAGATGACATCTGGCACGTAAATGGAGGATTTTAACATTTCCAGCGGTACGTGCCAGCCCCTGAGCTAATCTCTGTGGGAGATAAAGATGTGAGAAAGACTTGATTCTTGTCATTGAGAAACAGTGATGGATGCTGCTCACATTTATGAATGAACAGGGGAGTGGAAGAATGCAGCATTCAGCTGATGCCTAATGTTGGCTCCCCCCTGAGTCGAGCATGTAGGTCAATTGCTTAATTCGGATGCTTCCCAATGACAACTCAGTAAGTGACAGCTGTTACTAGGGCGACAGCATATAAAGCCCTATCCTGGAGCCTCCCAGACATGTGCTTGTGTCCCACCCAGTCCTGCTGGACCAGGAACGGTTGGGGAGCAGGCACAACCAGTCTGTGGGGGTGCAGCTGCTTTTGTAAATGGGAGAGAGCAGGACAGGGACAGAGACCACCGGGGCTGCCGCTATCATTCCAGAAACTCCTAACTCTTGCCTCAGGGCTGCCCTGAAGTTGGGGGGGGCACCTGGACAGGGCTAATGGGAGATGCTCACCTGGAACCTGAGGACCTGAGGAATCTCCGAGTGCATACAGTTCTGAAGTCCCCACACCCTACCCCTGGCTTGTCAGCACAACAGCTGGCACCATCCTTTCATGCGCACAGCTCCCAGGTCTGCCTTGGAGTTTGTGTATTCAGATAAATTTCTGCCAGGTTTGTCAGGGGCACCTTCAACTTCCTCAAAGCCATAAACCACAGCAGCTGGCTGGAGGGTCATCGTGAACAGCAAGTGACTCTGTCTCCCTGGGTGGCCCCCGCCCCTACAGAGCCAGTCCTGTGGTTCCCCACATGGGGGCTCCCACCCACCACTTCGCAGGCAGGGTGAGCTCTTGGTTTCAGATGCATGCTCCCCAGGTCGGGGTGCGTTGAATTGAACAAGTAATAAGGCATATTTTATGGTGCACTACAGACACTGCTTGTAAAGTCCATTTGGGTCTCACATTCAAATTGGCCAATTAATCTTTTCACCGCAAAAACTCAGGATCACCACATAAGCATGACTTTTGAAAAATCACCTCTGAAATATATGAAGGCAGGTTCTCAGCCTTTGAGAAGCCCAGAAGCCAGCACTGTGGTCTCCTGCCCCGACGGAACTGGGAGGGCGGGCTAGCAGCCATCCAAAGTGAATGACTGCCCTAAGGGCCTCGAATATGAATTATATCCCTATGACTGAATTTGGCCTAATTTTTAACTTGTGAGCCATGATTATTTGTTTTTTAAATGGAGGGTAGGCAGTCTTTTCAGCTGTTGCCAGGGGTTCAGATGAAGTCTCACAGGCTAGTGCAGGATGGGGGTTGAGGCCAGTGATCATCGTGCTTCTCATCTGTGAGCAGGGGTGTCTGCTCCTTCCTCATGGCCTCTGCTTCCCACGTGTCCCACATCATTACTCCACCTTATTCCTAAGTCCTTGCCTTGCTAAATTCTTCCAAAGTCTCTCCCAGAGAAATGAAGATGCCTGGAGAACTAATATTCCACGAACCCCTCAAAGGCAGCCTAGTCCACAGAAGAGCTGACAGGGGGGCGGGTAAGGAAACCTGGTTACCAAAATAAGACTTTAAATCCTCCAGAATCGGCTCCTTAGAAAATGCATTGGTCAGGAGAAGATGGGAGATGCTACCCGGGACCCTGGGGATGTGTACCTCATTCTCCCACCTCTGGGAAACCCCAAAGCAGGGAGACACGCTGAACACACAGCGGAGAGTCCCTTGTATTTGAGTCACAATCTGTAATTCGTTCCTCCCTCTGTCATCCAAGATGGAAGTTATTTACTAATGACTCTTACCTCTTTTAGTTCACTGGAGCGGCCTTCCCAACCTCTCAATCTGCAGCAACAGGTCTCCGGAGCCAGGAAAGGCCTGAAAGGAGGAAGGAGTCTCTGTCAGTCGCCCTCCTAAGGAAAGAGACCTGCATAGAGGTCCGTAGAGGCAAGAGATACACTAAACCAGCTGCATGCATCATTCTCTTCTTCAAGGTATTGAACGTGACAACTTGGAGGGAGATCCCCCCCAAAATACGGCCTGTCTTAGGACTGCTCTGCGCTGGGCAAAACAAATCAGACTAGACCACCACACAGTTGACACTCCTGTGTGTGCATTCTGTGTCAGGCACTGTGCTAAGTGCTTCTCATGCAGCAGCTCCTTTCAGTCCTTAAAACAACACCATGGCAGAGGCATGATAATTGTCCTCTCACTCCAACGAACAACTGAGGCTTAGAGAAGGCGCCTGACTTGTACGAGGGTGCACGGCTACTAACTGCTCAAGCCAGGGCTGGAAACAGGACGTCTGCCTTCCAATCCAGTCTCCTAACTGCTCTGTGGTCGTCACTGGCAATCTGTTGAGTGGATAAACCACAGCCTTTAGCTTCCTTGCCTTAATCTCAATTTGGCATCGGGGCAAATGTCCCACTCGGCATTACTCAGCACCAACCCCAGGAGCGCCTCCTGCCACAAGCCCCTTCCTGTTCTGAGCACAGTCTCCATTCTCCCAGAGCCCTGTGGTCAATCCCACAGTGTTGTCTAGGGCTAAAGAGAAGTGAGCTGCAGACGCCTTTGTTCCCTGGGTAAATTCTATTTCCTTTTCTATTGTCTAAGGATTCTTAGTGATGTAACATTATATCCAGCATATTCTGCTTTTAAAAAGAAACTTCCATGGAAGTTGGCAAATTACCACTCGTAGCTCTGTGAACGATAAAGTCACAGGAGATGAGGGGAAGCAGTGCACCTGGTGTCCATAATTACAGGCTTGGACAGGGAGGAAAGAAGGGATGAGGGCAGGCCAAATACAGCTGGGTGTGGGGCCTGGCTCGGGAGGGTTTTGAGAGTGCTGGGGGGTGAGAAGCAGGCGGCCCCGGAGGTTACATTATCTCCCACCCCAACCTCGCTCCTCCACCTTTTCTTCTCACCTTGGATTTCTTTTTTGATCTGTGTTTTTTCCTCGTCTCAGATCTCTTTGTTCATTTTTCCCCCACCAGCTCCAGATGGCCTGTGAGGATCAAAATACAAGCTCTTGAGCCATCTCATGTCAAACAGTCTGTGTTTTGCTTCTTCATTTGGGTTCTCTAAGCTGTATTATGTGTGAGGACGTGCCAGGAACACTCTAGGAATTTAATCCGGAGACAAAACTGGAGGGACTAGAAAACAGACGTCACAATGTCCACTAGCCCTCAAACTGGATTTCTTCAGTGACTCCTTTTCCTTTTTACCTGGAAAATAATCTAATCTCTTAGACACCAGTATTATTGTCCTAATGCTGATGACACTTCACTGGGGCAGAACTTCTGACGGAGGAGCTGAAAGATACTGCTAACAGTGAGAATACACTGCCTTCCAGGCAGCCCACTCAGCACTTTTTGGGAACCACTTAGGCAATGATCCCAGCTTCTATCTCTTGCTGTCCAAGGAGTAATCTGAGTTCTGAGGGTGAATTAGTGGTTTCAAGAATTATCCTGGCATTAAGGGTGAGGCATCCAGGACATGTAACATCCTCTGTCCTTGGCTCAGTCTCTAAGGATGCTTTAGTCCTGCTGGGAACTCCAACATGTATGGTCCAGCTCATTTGTTGATGGCATTCCCATGTCATAACGGAGAGACTTCATCCAGGCTATCAGCCCTCTCAATCACCTCCAGCCCTTTTTAGGGGACATAGGAAACTTCCAGAAACTCCCATAGCCCACTCGGTATTGAGGCTGCCCCCAGACCCTTCATGGGGTCACCTGCAGGCGAAAGTTTTCTCTGCTCTCTGCCTCCAAGTTAATCTGTGGTTTTTATTTCCCGCTCCCTCTTTTGGACTTTAGCTCAGGATGGTGGGCTCTGTGCCCAATCCATGGGCCCAGAAATCTCTAAGCTCTAGTCACCCATCCTTAAATTTCTCCCTTCCTCCTGCAGGTCAAACCCTTATCTCTTTCGGGGTGGTGCAGAAAACACCACCTCTTCTTATATTCTTCCTTCTTCCTATGGTTTATGCAGAGGTTAGCAAACTTTCTGAAAAGGGCCGTATAGTAAGTAACGATTTTAGGCTTTGCATCCCACGCAGTGTCTGTAGTGATCACTCAACTCTACTGTTCTAGTGCAAAAGTAGCTATAGACAATTCATAAAGAAATGGGTATGGCTGTTTTAATAAAACTTTATTTATAAAAGCTTTACCCCTGCAGGCCATAGCTTGCTGACCCCTGATTTATAGAATAAAGTCTGGACTCTCGGTACTCTTGTCTTTGGCCCTTATTTTGGAAACAAGATTTGAGAATTAAAAAGACAAAAATTATTCAAGTGCCTGGCTCTTACATTTGAAAGTCTGGTATCTGCTTAAATTTTTAAAAATCGACCTTTGAACTCAAACAGCAAGAATTTTCTTCTTTCTGCTTGGATTTTAGTCCTATCCATATAGAAAGTCCCCATGGATGCTTGAATGATAAGAGAAAGGATATGGGTAAAGGATCAGAAAATAGTTAAAATCATAATATTTCTCAGCTACATTACAAAATGTACTAGAGTTCTTATCTGTGATCATAATGATTATTTTATAAAATGTGCCTCACACGTTGTGAGGCATGCTCCATAAGTGCCCACCGCTTTCCATTTCTAAACCTTGAGGGTCAACATTGTGATGTCATGTGAACAACATTGGAAGACCTGCTTCTAAAGTGCTTGCACTCGTGAGCTTATTGAGTCGAAATGCATTCTTTTTCCCATTCTTTTTTTTTAAGATTGATTGATTGATTGATTGATTTTAGAGAGAGTGTGAGTTGGGGGAAGGGCAGAGGGAAAGACTCTCAAGCAGACCCCCTGCTGAGCAGGAAGCCGATGTGGGGCTTGATCGATCTCACAACCTTGAGATCATGACCTCAGCCGAAGTCAAGAGTTGGATGCTTAACCAACTGAGCCTCCCAGGCACCCCCTTTTTCCATTCTTAAAGAAATTGCAGATTTTCCCCAAAGGAGAAATTTTGAAATTCTCACCTTGTTTTTAAAACCACAGAAAGCTGACGGTCAGATCCTCTGGGAAGGAACCATCAGGCTGCTGTTATTGAAGCGGGAGAAGACAGTGTCCCCTGCAGGAATGCGCTGCCCGTCCACTTCAGAGCAGACGACACTGAAAACGCAGCGTAGACTTTCTAAAATCACATTTCACACTTCTTCTGGAGAAGTCAGGACTTCTCTTGGTGACAAGTGTTAGAAACTTAACTAACCTAGGTTAGGCAAAAGGGAAATTTGTTACTTCACAATATCTACTGCTAAACAACTAACTTATGGCTGCTCAGAATGCATCTAGGCCTCGGGAACAACTGGGATGGGTTTTCTTTTTTCTTTTTTTTTTTAACATTTTTTTATTATATTATGTTAGTCACCATATAGTACATCCCTGGTTTTTTATGTAAAGTTCGATGATTCATTAGTTGCGTATTGGGGTGGGTTTTCTGACTGTTCTCCCTCCTCTCTCCCTAGACTTTCTTACCTCCTACGTGAGACCAGCTTCCTCCTTGGAGGAAGCAAAATGGCTGTGACAGTCCCTCCTCTGCTGCTGCTGGGAGGGTAAAGATTCCTTTTCTCACTCCCACTTTTAAAAATCCCAGTAAAGCACTCTGATTGTTTCTGCTGGGGCCATGCATCCACCCAGCCAATGCTGGCCATGGCTGTCCCCATCCTAGCCTGTGGATGAGGAGGCAGCAGGCTTGGGGTGGGTCATGCCCCCCTCTCTATCCTAGTGCAGACCCAGGACAGCAATGCTTGGTTATGTTTGTCATGTATAAAAGTTGTTACCATGTTGACTCAAAGCTGATAGATTTTTATTCTTTTCAGGCAAACTCTGCATTTTAGGTTGCTATTTTAGAAACCCTGCCTGTCCTTAGGAAAATGTTATATGAACTGTGGGTCTTTGCTGTCTTGTGTTGTTGGTTAGGCTTTGCGGCGGAGACAGGCCAACAAGCGTGTGATGAGCCTGCCCTTTCTGGCAATGTAATTCAGCCCCTGTCACGCTCTGTTTCTTCTCACGGTCATTGAGTCGGCTGATGCAGCCCCTCAGTGGCCAGCCTGGTGCTCCCTGGGGCTGAGGATCTAATGTCAGTAGGACACGATTCGATTCACATTGAGGATGGATATTAAGTCTTTTTACTCAGGGTCTTGTCAAGAAAAACAAATCGGCCTGCTATCAAAAGCACAGAAAATGCCCCTACCCATAACAGCAGTTGTCTGTGTTCACTGATATTGAAGTCCCTGTCTGTCCCGAAGCCTTTGAGGCGGTTTTGTCAAGGTCAATTCATCTGATCTTTTTTCAGTGATAACCCAAAGAGGATTAAGTTAACATCTGACCTTTAAAGAGCTTTATCTTTGGGGAACTGGGCTAATTAAAAAATTAAAAGGCTGCTTTTTAAAAATATTTGGACTACAGCCTGGGGGAAACATGAACACGCTGCATATAGGGGCAGAAATAGCTGTAGAAAATTCCCAACAGCAAGCTAGGTGTATCGTTACATGGATGACCTTGGTGTGGGGACCCTAGAGTCAAACAGAATTGGGGTCCTATCTTGGTTCCGCTACTTGCTAGTTGTGTGACCTTGGACAACCATCTCACCTTTCCTAAGCTCTGTTATCTTATTTGTAAAATAGAGAGGGATAATAATAGCAATCACCCCAGAAGATTGTTGAGAGGATTAAGTGAAATAGTACACTTAAAGCCCAGTCATTTAGGCTAACCATGACTATCACTGTGGACATGTTTACATTTAGCTATGTTTAAATTTTGTTTAGTTACTTACCCCATCCTGTTGACGGCTGAATGGAATCTCATGACAAAGTGGCTGGTTCTTTGAGGCCGAGAACTCAGAGACACCTCTAGACGTTTGGAGATGACTCTGCTTTGGGCTGGATGTTACTGGCAGAGATGCTGCAGCCCCAGGACTGCAGCTGCCCCTGAGCTTGACCAGATACCATTGGGATGACTCTGCTACTAAACCGTTTTGAGGAAGAGTAACATGAGATTAGGGATGGTAATATAGTCCCCAAAAGCCAGGAGTATTTCTGCCCTTTAAATTCTGTAGATACTTTCCCATTCAAGGAGATACTGGTCATTGTCAAATATTTTCATCCAAAGCAGTGTTCTTGATGTTGCTTTTCTTCTCATTGGTTTATAAGATGCTTGAAGTGATCTCTTTTGCATGTTGACAAATGTCATATAGTCATTGGGACTTTGGGATAGCCTGAAAATAAGATCAAGGACTCTTCCTGGGAAGGAGATTGGTCTGTTGTCAAAGGCCCCTGGCCAATAACTCAGAGTCTGGTGCATGGACCTGAGCTCCGACATCACGGGAGCAAGTGTTACAAGCTCAGGCCCACCCACAAGCTCTGCCCCCACCCTAGACCTGCTTCATCAGAATCTGTATTTTCACCAACACCCCAGGTGGTGCTAATGCACACTACAGGTGCTCTTGTCTCATTTTTAGCTGCAAATCAGAATCACCTGGAGAGCTTTAAAAAACACAGATGCCTGGGTACCACAAAGATCCCGACTTCACTGGCACGGGGAGTTTTAAAACCTCCCCAGGTGGTTGTGATGCACAATTGAGCTGGAGAACACGTGTGCCAGAGACATTCCTTCCTCTTTCTCTAATTATCCCTACAATACCAATTTCTCTAAAAGTTAAAATCTCTCAAGCTGCAGTGAAGGCTCACTTCATGTTGTTGATGTCAGTGAATGGATGCCCACTTTCTAGATAATGCCATGCAATTAATGTGAAGATTCACTTTGAATTTTAAAAATAAACTTTAGGAATTTCTTCTGAACCTTTGCCAAGGTCTCCACACCCTTCTTTTATTGTACAGTCCAGAATGAGACGCAGTTTTCTAATACAGCCCTAAACAGCTCTGAGCATCAGCATTAAGGACTTTTGTGTCCCTCTGAATGAAAGGTACTGTTATAAGTAAAGTCAGACCATTTGAATGGGGAGGGGGCAGTCTTAATGGCCAAGCAAAAGATTTTCTCAAGCCTACACTCATTCTGGAAGTAAGCCAGTTATGCAGGGAGAAAACCCACCTTCTCAGTTTTGAGCTTTCCTAATGGAGCAATAAATGTATTGTTATGTAACCGAAAAATTCATAAGCTTTATCGCATCTGTAATTTGTGGACGATCAAACAGATAAATCCACTTGCACCAAAAGACACCAAAGGCACTTCTACGAATTCAAAAATTTGGCTGATGTCATGAGCATAAAAGTCACCTGAACCTTAGACATTTGTCACAGTGACCTCCACATGTGACCACTCAAGTTATAAGAATCATGTGGGCTGCTTCCTGAACACATCTAGAAGTTTGGGCAAAAGTATTTGTGGTTTTAAAAAACTAACTCATTTATTCCCAAACTTTAACTTGAGGTCTTGTTAAAAATTTAGACTTTCAGGTTTGAGGTCTGGCCTGAGATTGTGCATTCTAACGATCTTGAAAGTGATGGTGTGCTGCTGTTTCGTGGACCACACTCTGAGTGGCAACAACCCAGAAAATTCTAATAATCAGCCAGTTGGAGAACCAAAACTTTAGGCATTTCATTTGTTGCTTGATATATGAAAAAGCTCGTTTCCACCTCAGTGTTTTCAGTAGCTTCTGTGTATCAATGAGAGTGGGACATAGGTTGATCAAAAATGTCAGTGGACAAGTTCAATTCCAATCGGTGTTAGAAACCTGGGTGAGAATGTGTAATTGCATCCGCGCTTTACCAATACAAGAAGAAAGTGACATCTGAGTTCCTTTATTTCTTTAGGGATCTATTCTTTAGAGTTCACCAGCAAACACAAAGGCAGGAGGAACCGTTACTTTAAATTCATATTATTTTAGCTGATGTATCTGGAGCACGGTGATAAATTAATCATGACGTCTGGTCTGATTCACAATCATACTCTAGTCCAATTTACACTTCGCATTTGCAGAAGTGAAACGCGATGCATTAAAATGGTGCACACATCACAGATTTTTCTCTCCACTGAACCCGCGGAGGGAGTTGCTTTCTCCGCCTTGCAGTGAGGCACCAGCCCCTAGGCCGAGGCCAGCACTGAAAGCCGCCTCCTGCACCGAGCCGAGCCGGGAGGCAGGCAGAAAGGAGGACTGGCCGCTGAAGACAGCCACAGCCGCTGCCTAATGGGCGAAACCCGCCTGCGAGAGGGAGTGGGAGTCGTTAAAAAAGAACTTCCCGGCTTAATGACCGAGGCAGGCTTATAACCAGGAAGGGGGAGCGGCGTGGGGTTGTTACTAAACAGAACAGATGGCAGCTGTCTGTCGCTATATAGGGCGCACTGACAAATCCCCGGGACGGCCCCTGGGCGCTCAGGAGTGCGCGAGGGGGGCTGCGGGAGTGGTGCAGCTGCCGCCCCGCTCACAGGGCGCTGCCTGCGGAGGACTCGGGAGGAGGCTGCCCGCCTGCGAGGCCCCGAGAGTGGGCCGAGCGTGGCTTCCGACCCCGGCGGAGACGGGTTTGGTCTAACTCCTGGGTCAGGGGCTGCGTCGGGCAGGGGAGGTCTCGCCTTGGCTTGGACTCTGTGCACCTGCGGGCGTCCAGCCCCAGGCGGCGCTCAGGAGGCTCCACCGCCCCCCTGGACGCGCACACCCCGCCCAAGCTCCCGGGTGAGATGTTAATGAACCATGCATTGATCCAGGCCTACGGGCTCTCCGCGCCTGGGAGGTGTGTGCAGAAGAGCTAGGACGTGGTCTCCCTCGTGCAACCTTAAAAAGCCGGAGTGTGGCTGTTAAAGAGGCTGGCACGCACACACTAAAGATATCGAACCACGCCTGAGTGTTAGTTTGGTGTGAAAGTGTCATAGTCATGATTTCCTGTGTAAACCTGTTTTCCAACCCCCAAATCAATCATCCACATACTACCTTTTATATCTGTCAAATGACTTTTTTCTATGATTTGGATATTGAGATGGGGGAAAATCTTACAAAACTAGGCAAGTTAAATTGCTTTAGGAAATACATTAAAAATACTTTAATTGAAAATAATAAAATAACGCTGGACAGCACTAGCAGTTGGGGATGATTCCTGAAACACAGGGCGGGAGAGTGAGGCTTCTCAGTTATGACTGGGGGGTGGGTGGCAAAGGGAAGGGATTTAAGAGTTCTGACAACTGAATAGCCATGCAACGCTGTGATTTTTTTTTTAAGATATTATTTTAAATTTGCAAGAGAGTGAAAGAGAGAAAGTGCGAGCATGAGCAGTGGGGAGAGGCAGAGGGAGAAGAAGACTCCCCGCTGAGCAAGGAACCTGATGTGGGTCTCGATCCCAGCACCCTGGGTCATGACCTGAGCCAAAGGCAGATGCTTAACCGACTGAGCCACCCAGGCACCCCATCACTGTGATTTTCAAGCTGCAGAGACTGTTGAAGATTGAAGTCCAAACTAATTGTATACATCAGGCAGTGTATCTCTAAATCAATGGGAACTGTCCCCAGAGAGGAAGCAGAGGAACTTTCTGGCTAAGGTTCTAAGTCCCTGAAATGGGCCTCAAGAATGACCACGCGGGGTCGTGGTGCATGTCATGTGTTTCCCTCTGGTCTGTGTGGAAGGAAAAACCCTCCTCACCTCAATCCTCATGGACTTCTTGGCACCTCCATCAGTAACTGTCAGGGACCAGGCTTCCTTATTTTCTTCTCAATTCCTTTGCAGTACTTTTCATTGAAGCTGGGAAAGACCAAGTTTCATTCATTCATTCAGCAAATGGTGATTTAGTGCCTTCTGCATGTTGAGCCCAGCTGCTCCGACTCTGAACAAAACAGGTGAGAATCTCTGTCAGCTTGGAGCTTGCAAGAAGCAAGATAAATTGATAAAAATCTATGGACAATGTCAACCTGACAATGGTCTGGCACTAGTTTCCTATAAATAGAATCCTTCCTTTCATCTTAATGAGAATTTTGACACACTGAGGGTCCTCCATACATACGAAACTCTTATTGTGGTTATTCCATAATTTCAAAGAAAAAGGCATAGCTGGAACCCATATGTTTGAAAGAACAGAAAAGAGTTCTAATTCCTTCTTATGAATTTGATGAAGTTGGTACCTAACTTCGTTGGGACCACAATCTATTAACCTGTTTTAACTTTCTCTCCCTGACCCTCTTCCTGTCTTCATTTCCCTCCTTCCTCACCTTCAATTCCATGTCCACACATTATATTTTTTTCCTTGTCTCTGCCACAAGATCTGTTTCAATGGTTTCCAAAGCCTAAAAGAAACTGTATGTTCACCCTTCATAAGCCAAAACAGACTAAAGTACATGTCAAATTTCTTCGCTTTTGGCTACAGCAGTCATAATTCAATGTGGTAACTATTTTACCAGTTACCTATTAAAGAGTATTGGGAAGGTAATACAAGAATGCGACATAAGGCCACAAAGAATATTAGATATAACTGCATGCACACACACACACACACACACACACACACACTCACACGTTCTAACTCATGCTTAAGACAACTTTATCATAAACTTCTATGTATTCATGTTACAGACATGAGTTTATTCTTTTTTAATCCCTCTGTTTCCTATATAGGATCTGGATTTTTAGAGCTCCTTTGTTTTATTGTTATAGGTTATGGTTATGGTTATAGTTACACTTACTGAAGGTGATTTAAGGTGATATATGGGTGAACTCCAAAAAATTTTAAGTTATGCATGTATTTTAAGGTATATTTGAAAAAATATAAATAGCTTATCAAAGCATCATTCCACAGAAATTACTTAGGATTCAAACAAGTTTTTAAAAAGTGAGTTGATAAAAAAATATACAGTTAATTATAACACACATGGTAATCAGATACAACAAAAATAACATAAGCAGTAAGAAACACTTAAAATTTAAGTCATAGGTTCATATATGATCCAGGAGGACCAAAAAAGGCAACTGCAGTTGGCTGTAAAGAAAGGACCCTTAACAAGGTGTGCTCCAGTCTGATTCTGCCAACATTCCATTAGTCCTCACTAGCAGACAAATAAAATCAGGTACCAGTGGCTTAAGAAAAAAAAAGGTTTTTTTTTCCTGCAATTAAAAAATTCTACCATACAATTTATCAACAGAACACTTCCTGGCTCATAGGACATCTGCGTTTAATGTGATCATGGCTTTAGACCTTTAGAGTTCAGAGGCATTAGAAACATGCCAGAAATTCTCCAGTCACAACAAAGCTGTTTCCTTTAGAAAATCACCCAATATTTAAACGTCTGTTTCGAAAACTCCATATAAATCATGAACTATTTTTTCACTTCCCTTTAACATTTTAACTTTAAACTCTAAGAAGCCCGTTTAACAGAGCTGCAAAACTTAAAATGGCTTTACGTCTATTTTTATAGGAAGGAGCATCTGTAGAGACTTGGAATCACCCAGTGTTTCTCGGCATGTTTAGCACTGATGGCTTCTGGGTGCTAAATGCCGGGAGTACCCCCTTTATCTTTTTTTTTTTTTTGGACAATCAAAACTGCCCCCTGCCTCTATATGCACACATTCCAAGTGTCTTTGGTGGGACAATATTGTCCTCACTTGAGAACACAGCTGCCTAACTTACTGAAATGAAATCTGAGACCCAGAGGGGAGAAGGCATTTGCCCAAGGATCTACACTGAATTGGTATTGTATTAGGTTGCTGAGCTGTAAAGAAGACAGAAGGACCACCTCAGATGTCAGGGGATGACTGAAAGTTTACACAGGAGGTGAGGACATGGGGGAAACCTCTCGGGAGATGCCTCACTGGGCCCCCGGGCGGGGGGGTAGGCAGAGCGCTGTGTTCCCACTCTAACAGACTGAGCAGGCATGACTTCCCAAACGAAGCTCAAGGGACTTGACCACCATGTCAACTCTCCCAGCAACTTAGGGGTCCTGGGGCTCAGCTTTCTTCTGACAGCATCACCTTCTGCCTCTGTTTCTCCGCTGTGCTTCCCCTTTATTGCCTCTGGCCTCAGTACCCTCTTTCTGACTGTCTCACATTCACACTTTTCTCAAGAAAATACAAATGGGAATCATTGAATATCACACCAAGATAAAGCATGGCTTTGGGGCCAAGTTTTCTTGTTTGGCCACCCTACAGGTCACTGGTACAGCCCAAAGCTGTCTGCTTTGGCTTAGGCCAACAGCCTAGTTCCCCGGCTGGGGACAGCAGAGCTCGTAGGCATCTTGAGGTCGTATTGCTTAATGTGGATTTTGAAGACCTACCCCCAGGTTTGAAAGCCATCCTATAGCCCCTGTGTAACTTCAGCTGTCTGTGCCTCAGTTTCTCATCAGTAAATTGACACATTAATAGTACAGACCTCAACAGGTGTGTGTGTGTGTGTGTGTGTGTGGTTTAAATGAGATAAGGCATTTAAAAGTCTTGGCACTTAGTAAGCATTTGCTGAACACCAACCTGTTGTTACTATTACTATTACTAAGTAGAAAATGGATTATTATTTCTATTAAGTAGAAAGTTAAAATTTGTATCTCCTGACCACCACCCCACCCCTCTGCCCAGCAGTGCTTTTTAGTATCTCTACTGGCCGAAGGCAGTGAAGATGCAGACCCTGGGAGGATAGAGGGGAGATGAGGCTCTAAGTGTCCTAGTGCAAGCCTGATATTTGTTTGAAATCACTTGTTTCCTTTTTGTTTCATATTCCGTTTCATACATCACTTATATAGTATGAACAGATTCAGTGTGCTTTTTAATATGCTATTTCTTAATACAGCCATACCTGTTCTTTTTAAAGATTTTATTTATTTATTTATTTAAGACAGAGAAAGAGAGAGAGAGCGTGCGAGTGCATGAGCAGGGAGGAGGGGCAGAAGAAGGCTCCCCACCGAGCAGGGAGCCTGACGCAGGACTCAATCCCAGGACCCCAAGATCATGACCTGAGCCGAAGGCAGACACTAACTGACTAAGCCACCCAGGCACCTCCAGCCATGCCAGTTTTCATACAGAATGTCTTAAATTACTTACCAGTTCAAATGTTTAGTGTTTGTCCAAAAGCTCTTCAGAAAACTCAGTGTCCCAGCGAGTTTCACCACATTTCTCTCCAAGTACATGCCTACAGGTACCCATACCTCATTCTGTGTCACCATAATTCTCTTGTCTTCGTGGTCACAGGTTTTCCTTCCAGGGAGGTCCAATAGAAAAACATGCAGTCAGTCAGCAGATTGTCAAATATGCAAGAAATTTTATTATGTGCAAGACATCGAGTAAGTGGATTCAGCCACACACGACTTCAATGAAACTTCATGTTCAGCCGTCCTAGTGAGGGTTCTGCAATGTGACCCACATCTCTCAGCCTTCCCCAGCTGGTAAGGAGGGATATAAATCCACACATACCCAAATTTCAGTGGCCTTAAATCCCTTTGTCCCTCCCTGACCACAGAACACGCCTTCTTTTACATAGTTCCCTCTTGCTCAAGTATCTTTAGGAGATCCCAAGGTCTTTACAGGAATCCATGAGTTAGTCCCAGTCATCCCTTGCTGTGCTGGTGGCCAAACTCCGTCTCAGGATCCAACAAAGCATGGAGGTTTCCCCTGGAGACTGGCACCTGCCCTTGTTGCCATCGCTCCACTAGGGTGACAGGAGGGCTGAGAATGTGCTGTGCCCAATACCAGGGGGCATCACTGTTCTTGTGAAGACAGGAGAATCTATTTTTACTTTTGCCCATTTGGACTCCCAAAGCAAGTTGAGCTCCCAGATACATACAGAGTGATACCTTCTTTCTTTTGCCACCTGAGCAAGGACTCTGCTGCCTCCAGCCTCTAGAGGTCCACAGAGGTTCTGCCCAAGTGCTACCTTATTCTCATTCTTCTCTACCGTCACCACTGCCTGGATGTGGACAGAGCAGAAAACCTCTTTGGCTCAATGCAAGCAGAACAGGACTGCGGCCTCCTTGAGACTGAGAGAACGTGGAGGTGGGGAAACACTGCAAGGCCAGATATCCAAGTTATCACTCGGGAAAAGTGAGAAGAACGCACCTTCTGGGTTGTAGTCAGTTTGTGTGTAGAGGGGAAGGTGTTCCACTACAAGTCGGTTTAAGCCCTGAAGTGGTCAGCCTTTCCTGTGCACACACAGAACCACACATCTCATGACATGGGATGTAAACAGAACTGACTCTCACCTCATTTTTTGCAAGCATTTCCCACAATTTGGGTTTTGATTATGGCTGTATATTTCCAAACCCCAGGTGGACAAGGATAAAATCTTGTTTGCAGGAGGTCCCTCAGCCCTTATGTAAACAGTAAACACATAACAGTTCTGGGAACCCTTTTCCAGTTCCATGGACGTGCATATTCTCTCTGACTTCCCAGCCTTCACCATGCTATTCCCGCTCGCTGTTTTCCCTTTTCCTCTCTCCTTCCTCAGGCCATTTGCTCTGAATAATTCCTATCCTCCCTTCAGGTTTGACATCTTTCCTCCAAGAAAGCGACACTGACCCCAGACCCCCAGTTCTGAACTGGGCAATCTTCCGCTGTTCCCACATAACCCTCTCGGCTTTCCCTTTTCATTGTCACACTTCATTGTACTTGCTTGTTTGCTTGTTCTACTGTCGACTGTCGCTCTCCCCTGGAAGATTTAATCCTCTGAGGAGGGCGGCATTATAATCACAAAAGGCCAGCGTTTGCCTAATATTCACCAGAGATACCACTGGCATCTGTGGAGTATGGCTTTGCTCCATTCTCCAGGAGCCTTCTGTGTCTAAGGTGAAGAGGAGAACGTAACTATGATGTGGGCACGATACTTTCTTTTGGTCTAAGTCACAGTCAAAGGAGCAATATGGCCAAACTGTGGTATTGCCAAACTGAACCATCGGAGCAGACGATTTCATTCATCTTCTCTCCAGTCACACCAATGACAGAGAAACTGGTTAATGACGCAGTCCTGTTCTGCAAAACAGAAGGTCTGCCAGCCACTTAACCAAGGTGTGAGGGTCCCATCTGTAAGAACTAATGCTTCACATAGAGGGACTTGAACTTAGGAAGCCATTATATTGGAGCCAAATAGTAAAGCTCCCTTACAGTAGCTTTGCCAATAGTTAAACTGTCAGGATAGCTGCAAATAATATCGGCACCTTTGTAAAAAGCAGGGCAAAGTGTGGCAGAGAGGAGAGCGGGAGATGGAGCCCCAGCTCCTCCACTCACTTTTCTGTGTCTCACCTCTCTAGAAAGGGGAGCAGGTTGGAAGGAGCTCTTTTCTGCCAGCACCGACATCGGGTTTCCACTGTAAGCAAATGCTCACCCCAGGCCAGCACTGGCCAATAACAGAGGCTACCGCACCTGAGCTTTCTGGGACAGGGGGCTGCATAGTAGTCAGGAGTTGGGGTCTCAGAGAAGCAAAGCTGGGTTTGATCCCGACTGAGCCTCTTACAGTGTGACCTCGGGCATTTCTCTTCCATCAGCCTCAGTTTCCTCATCTGTAAAATGGAGATCATGACAGAACCAACTTTATCAGATTGTTAGGATGAAGTGAGAAAAGTTCTTACACATCAAGTACTCAGAACAGCGCCAGGCACACTCAGTAAATATTCCCTATTCTTCTTAACTGACTACATGGTTCGTAACACATGCGTGTCTGCTGTTGTTTGTTCGTTTAAGTAGGCTCTATGTCCAGCACGGAGCCCCATGCAGAGCCTGAACTCATGACCCTGAGATCAAGACCTGAGCCAAGATCGGGTGGGACGCTCAACCGACTAAGCCCCCCAGGCGCCCCCTGTATGTCTGCTTTTTAAAGTTAGAGCAACCGATAGGGCTTTTGCCTTTAGTAATAATGGCTTTCTCACGGTGCATCATGTTTCTGCCCCCGTATTGTCCATGGTCCTGTGAGGCTCCTGCTTCTCAAACACACATGGCAGTTGCTATCTGCGGCACTGGGAGTCCTGCCTCAGGAGGAAATATGATCAGCTCCCATTATTTCCATTTCAAGGGAGCATCTGTGGAAGTCAGGTGACTGCACAGCATTCTGAACTTGCTCATAAGCTGTGGCAGTTGGTGGTGAAAATTGAAATACCTATAAATTATTTCTTTTAAAGAAAGGAAACCATGGTGATTATTTTTTTAGAGCATTACAGTGCATTGTAAATGTAAGAACTCCTTTTGAAGCTCATTTTTAAGAAGGGATATTTTTCTTTGTCAGTGAAGCTATATACCGTATGTTATCACAGACATCCTGGCATGTTTTCTAACCTTTGCTGATGAGCTACAAATAATCCTTTGTACATTCTCTGGGTAACACCTCAGAAATGGAAATAAGCAAGATCTGTACTTAGCAAAATCCAGTCTTTCAGATTTAAAAAACAAACTTACAGTGGAGTCAAATAAAGAGCTTATAAAAAAATAGTCCACAGGAATAGAACGCAAGAAAAACACTGGGTTTCTTGTGGAGAGATTTACTCTTTTATGATTAATTTATAAGTAGGTTATGTCATAATGAATAATTCAATCCATTTTCTAAGTTTGTTGACTTGTAAATTCAGTGAGTGAGACTTAAGCATAATCTTGAGAATTGTTGGGAGGGAAAGTCAGGCATTCAGAGAAGGGGAGATTTTTGTACTTCTTTGTTATGAAAAAGAGAATCCTCCATCTTCATTGCCTATATTCACAGCATGAAGAATCTGCCACGCATCATGTCGAAACTCTAGGGGTCTCCCTGTCACTTGCCAGAAAATCAAAAAGGGAACAGAGTTCCTGATATTTCTTTCTAATTACTTTATCTTTCTTTTTATTTTTGGCAAGGTCACAAAGTGACTCAAAGTCCCAGAGTAAAGAACATGTGATGGAAGATCTTTTCCCTACTTCTTTGACTGATAAGGCTGACAGGACCTTTCAGGGATTTTCTAGTCTAATATGGATACAAAAGTAGGTTGGGTGAATTTCAGAGTTTTCAAAGGTATTTCAAGGACTATGAAGCATTTAGCTTACTCTTTAAGTCAATTTGCCTTTGTTTTTGTTAGATGATAGTCATCATTTGTCACATGATAACTATTTGCCATGATAATTTAAAAATAAAACTAATTATCAGTTCAAAATAGCATCTCAAGCCCTTATTTTCAACCTCTCTCAACCCCCTGCCTACCTCGCAGAATAGAGATGAGAGTCAGTGAAATGCTAGGCAGATTTGCCACTGAGAGGACCGAGTCACTCTCACAGTGTCTTTGGTGATGAAAATCTTTCTTATGTTTGTATTGTAGAGCTGTAGCAATAAAAATGATTATCAGCATTATTGGAAATTTTAGAAATTATAATGGAATTAAATTTAAGCTACAGAGTAAAAGTTTATATTGTTTTTTATTTACTCTCTTTTGTTTCCACAGAAGCAAAATAAAAATGTAATATTATTACAAAGTTCCACTATTAATGGCATTATGACTTTGTACTACAGTCAAAACAATAAAATTTCGTGATGGTTTTGATCAGTTTCCCTGCTTCTACTCTCTCCACAGGGCCTTCTTAGAAACAAGTATGGTCTTGGTCACCTTGCCCAATACCCTTTCCCGCAGGATTAAGCTAAAAGTTCTCAGATGCAACTTCTTTCTCTACAACAGATCCGAACCACCCCCTTTACCTGGACTCCTCTCGCCTCAACTTTGTACTCCAGCAAATTGAACTGTTCACAGGATCATCTCGACCTGTTGAAATCCTAGCCATCTCCATTGCTACCAGCCACTGTTTTCCCTATGCTTACTATGTGCCAGATAATGCCCTCAGCACACCACAGGGCACTGTCCAGTGTAACCCCCATCACAACCCAGGAAGTGAGTAGTAACACAATACCTGAAAACATCGAAAAGTAAAATGACTCACTTCAGGTCACACCACTAGTGTGTGGGATGGAGCCCGGAATAGAAGACAGGTCTATGAATTCCACGCTCAAACCACTTCAGCACCTGGTGCTTTACAACTTTCTCAAGAGCTGCCTCAGCTGTAAAGAAAGCCTTGCCTAATTTCCCATGTAGTTTTGATAGCTCACTCTTTAGAACTGGAGACTGGGGACTATTTTATGTTCATCTCTGTGCCCCTTGCAGCACCTCCCACAGGCTGGATCACATAATGGGGCTCCCTATGTATCTGTTAAATCACGTTTACCTGGAGAACAACTTGTCACAAAATTTTATGGTCCTGATAGTAAATTCAGTGGAAGTTCAGAGGAGAGAGGTTGAACTGTCACAAATGGCTTCCTGGGGGTGTGGAGAGCTCTTTGAAAACCGGGTCTGTTTCGGTGGACTCTAGAAGTGGTGATAATATAAGTGAAATCAAGGGAAAAGGAGTGACCATGGCATACATGAGGAACTATCAAAGAAGCAGTGCCTCGTAGAGTCAATGACTTAATGTGCTTTGGGGAAGGACATGAGATTGGATAGATTAAATGAGCTTTATGGATTATGGAACGATATGAGTGCCAGGCAGAGGAATGTGTATAAAGCTTCCTGCTGCTTTTATATTCTTCTGTGACACTATGTCCCTGATATTCATCTATGTTGTTGTGTGTAGCTTTAGTTCATTCATTTTCAACATTGTACAATATTCTATTGTGTGACTCATATCACAATTTATTTATCTATTCTAACATGGGTGAACATTTGGGTTATTTCAAGTGTTTTGACTATTATGAATTTTGCAGCTATGAATATTCTTGTATGTGCTTCCTGGTGTGTGTACTAATGGCTGGGATATATGGCATGTACATCTTCAAGTTTTTTAGATAAGGCCGGATTGTTTTCCCAAGTGGTTGTAACGATCTGAACTCCCACCAGCAGTATATAAGAGTTTCTATTCCTCCACCTTCTTGCCAACACTTGATTTGGTCATACTTTAAAATTTTTGCCAATTTGAGGAGTGTGAAATGTCTCAAATTTTCTCTTTATGTTATTCTGACAATTTTTTATTGGTGGACTTTTCCTCCACAGTTTGTGCTTTTAGTGTCTTGTTTAAGAAATAGTTCCCCATTATCAGGCCACAAAAATATTCATCTTCTAAAAGCTATAGTTTTGCCTTTCACATTCAAGCCTCTAATCCACCTGGAATTTCCACTTAGATGTGTGTTTGTGAGTGTTCTCTTTCTTCCTATGCTCCTTCCCGTATTTGTTAAACTGTTAAAAGTGAAGGAGTCTGGTGTTTAATCTCTATGGCATTCTTAAATGACTAAATTCAGTTTCTTTAATGGTTATAGAACCATTCAGGTTTTCTATTTTTTCTTGAGTCAGTTTTATGATTTACATATATATATTTTTCAAATGTATTTGCAACAGTTCATAATATCCTCATAATTAAAAAAAAAATCCCTGCAGCATCTGTAGTAGTTTTCTTTTCATTCCTGATTTTGTTTATATATGTCCTCTATTTTTTATTTGACCAATCTTTATGGAAATTTGTAATTTATGCCTTTTCAAATAGCCAATTTAGGACTTTGTTGATCCTCTTTATTTTCTACTTTTTTTCTCTTTCATCAGTTTACTCATTATTATTTTCTTCCTCTTCTTTCTCAATTCATCCTGTTTTTTGTAACTTCTAATGTTTAGCCTTTCTTTTTCTAAGATAAGTATTAAAAACACTGAATTTATCTATAACTATCAATTTAGCTTTATCCCACAAATTTGGTATGTAGTATTTTTAAAAGATTTTATTTATTTATTTATTTTTGCGAGAGAGAGAGAGAGAGAGAGAGCACGTGTGAGCATGAGTGGGGGAGAAGGAGAGGCAGAGGCCCCGCTGAGCAGGGAACCCAATGTGGGGACCCTGAGATCATGACCTGAGCCAAAGGCAGTTGCTTAACCGACTGAGCCACGCAAGTACCCCATATGTAGTATTTTGTTATCATTCCATTCTCAATATTTTCTCATTTTCATTATAATTTCTTTATTGATCTATGAATTAGGTATGTTTCTTTGTCTGATTCTTTGATTAATAGTCAACTAATTTAAATTTAAAACATTAAATTCCCCTAAATATTTAAAACATTTACATAGTTACTCAAATTCCCTTAGATATCTTAAACTATGATTATAAATTCAGCATATCTGATTCCCTCAATTGCTTAGAATATCTAAAATGCAGGCTTAAACATCAAAATCAATAAGAACTTCCTAAGCATGTGAGTTAGGCTTATCGTCTGTGTAGTATAAATTCTCTTAACTGGTTCACATATCTGAAAACACGGGCCAAACCACACTATGATAGCAGAACTCATTGATACACAAAAGTGTAATTGTTATTTTTAAAAATACCTTCCCTGAAATTATAAATTTATTCATAAAAAATGGAATAGAATGTCTTTCTTAAATGAGCGGAATTTACTCTATCACCTTGCTACTTCAAAGTAGCAACAGACCAGCAGCATCAACATCACCTAAGAACTGGCTAGAAATGTAGACCCTCAGACCCACCTGAAACCTTCTGCATCAGAACCTTTAACAAGATCTCCTTTTAATATGCTTCACTGACCTCCATTCTAAGGTGACTTCAAGGAGGCTGGGAAATGGGAGGCAGAGCCAGGCCTAATGGAAGGTTATGTCTGGGATTTATCAGGAAGCAGAGAGAAATTTCAGGCAGTTCCCAATGGGGAATCTCCCCCTTTCCTATTTCCACACCTCCACATCCTGAAAATGCACAGGTGAAAATGGGCAGGCAGAAAGGAAAGCGGAAGCAAGAACTAAGGCTCCCTTGTCTGAAGTTAGAATATTTACTTGCCAGACTCAGCCAGTGTTGACACCTGATTTCCTGTGCCGAGTGCGCTTGTGTTGGTGGCTGCCTGATGAGAACCATGAAGTCAGTAACAGACTGTATTTCCATTTAGTGGCCTTTTCACCAATACACGAGAAGTCAGTCACACGGCAAGGTCATTAAATTGTTGGCCTAATTGATTGGTCTAATTATCCTCAACTAAGGAAGAAAAATTGGTTACTAGGGATAAAAAGGCACTGGCTGCGAAGCAGTATTTCTGGATTACAATCTTGCACCAGACTCTGACCCTGCTGTGAAAGCTTGACGAACTCTCCCTTAATTTCTCTGGACCACAGATTACTTATTGAGCAGGGGGATTAGTTCCAAAATAATTGGTTTTCCAAGATTTCCTGATTTCAGGCTACCCAGGCTATCCTGAAATCCTGTGCTTTTCTGGAATCTTCCCATACTACTTATTAAATAATACTGTGTATGACCAGGGCTGTTCTTAGGACTTGGCTTGGCAACAGAACCTGTTGAGCTTTTTGCTCAGCACCGAAAGTTCTAATCCCTATATTACCTCTACCACCCTCGAGAATCAAGAAGAAAATTTCCTAGAGAATGGTTCAGTGAAGGGAGACTTACTAGATACTGACTTCCAGTGAATTCATGATATGAAGGGGAGTCACAGACTCTGGACCTTGCTGCCTGAGTTGGAATCCCTCCTCGACCACTTACTATCTGGTTTTGGATAAGTTAATTAACCTCCTTATGCCCCAGTTTCTGCACCTGTAAAATGAGGTGAATAATAGGAAACACCTCACAGGGTTGGTGTGAGGGTTAAATGAGACAACATATATAAAAGAATGTTTGGCATGTGGTAAGCACCCTATCATAAGCTGTGCTTATGAAAACATTCAAGCTGAATGTAAAATACCCACATTAAATGCTCATTTTGGTACATAGGTTACCCAACATATTTTAAAAGCAGATTTTTTCATGCACTCTAGGGAAAACAAAATTACTTCTTGGTACTTAATTGTAGTGGCTATGTCACACAACATGAAGAATTCCAGAATCATTGACCTGGGTTTTCTTTACCTGAACTCATTGCTCTGAGAAGAAAACAACTACATTATGGTTGGCAATTGACTCTGACTTTTTCTTTTAACAACAGTAGGGCTTTTAATCCTTGCATTCAGGGTAATACCTGCCAATCACCTTTTTTCCTAATTAAATTTACCTGGAGTTCATTTTAAAGAAAATAATTTGTTCAGCCAAAAGTGGTTGCATATTTATGCCACAATTAGTGAAAAACTCCACAAACGAACCCTTACCCCTGAGCCTCAGTAAAGAAAGGAGAATGCAGTCGAGAGCCTACAAGATTTCAGAGCAATTAAGCCTAGAAATGCAGGTGTTGGAAACACCTGTTTCCCCCTCCCTCCCATGCTGACTGCCCTAGCCACCCCTCATCAGTGGGTTAAAATAATTAACTTACCCTACTGGCAGAAAAGCCCAAGAACTGCTAAGGGCAACAAGTCTCCTTTTCTCCCCTTTCTCAGATTCAAAGAGAAAAATAAAAAGATTCATGGGTGGTCTACAAACAGGAGGGGGGAAAGAAACTTTCCTCTTCTAAAAAAAAAAAAAAAGGACAAAAATCAAGTGACAAGAAAGACATTGTCTCCCTCAAGCAGACTGAGTGGCTTGCTTAGGTTCAGAATTCTATGTTTGTTTTGTGAGAGTGACTGCAGTGCTGTTCAGGAGCATGAAAAAGCCTATTTTAAGAGATATTTATATGAAGAAATAAAGCAATTGGGGAGGATGTGATTTCGCCTGACCTGCCTTTTGTGAATATCTGCAAATTTATATTAAATCTCAACAACAGAGTTTCTCACAAAGATAAATTGTGGAAATTTTATTGGGACTTTAAAAAATGGATCATCCATAGCGAGAAAACCAAGAAATTGTTGGGGGTGGGGAAGAAAGCTCATTTTGGCAATTTGAATCAATTCAATTCTGGCCTTTTTGTTTTGTATCTTGGTTTTGTTTCCCTGAGCTCCATTAAGGTCACCTTTGAATACTATTTGCCATTACTAGAAAAGATTGTGAAGGTAATTCTGTGTTTACGATTACTGATACTATTTCTATTTGAAGCACACATTTTGGAAACTTTCAGCATTTTAATTGGAATAGGTATTTTGGGAAGATGGGATGGTACAGGTAAGGAATCTGCTGAAGCTGGAAACTGGTTCAGTATACACGCAAATATGCATAAGCATTTATACTTTCCATTTTTTAAAAGATGATTTAAGGTGATGTCAGTTAGATTTTGGGCTTTAAAAGTTTTCTCACAATGTCCACATGAAATACAGATTATAGGGGCACCTGGCTGGCTCAGCCGGGAGCATGCAACTTTCCATCTCCGGTGGTGAGTTCAAGCCCCATCTTGGGTGTGGAGCCTACTTAAAAAAATAAAATAAAAATATTTTTTTAAAAAAAGAAATACAGATTATAGGAAGCATACTGCATACTATTAATTTAACCCCTACTTCTGACCAATACGATTATTTATATAATGCCTTACAGTGTTAAAATCATTTTTCCATTTGAGGTATTTAAGGCAGGTCTCAGGACACCTATTCTGAGGAGAAGGGAATTAAAGCGTTGGGTAGAGCGGTGGAGAGGGAAGGAGAGAGGCTCTCATAGCATAGGGAGCCTTAGGCAGTTGGCCACAGAATAAGTGATAACACTGAGACTCCTGCATCACCTCCCCAGCCGCTCCCTTTGCCCCAGTGCGATTCTACCGCCACCCAGGCTAGGTGAAGTCTTCTCCCCAAAAGCACAGCATTTTCACAAACCAGGGTCAGCTTCCTCATTCATGTGGCAAGCCTCAGAGAGCAGCAGTACTTCCAAATAACCAGCAGGTGGCGGAGTAAACCCTGTTCCCAAATCTGTTCCCAGGGATGTTTAAATTATTTGAAAACTAAGGAATTAAAAAATTCAGTATCAGCTCAAATAAATTTAACATTCAAGGTTCCATTAAAATGACAGCAATAATAATATTTAATATAAATCCGTAGTCAACTGTGAAGCTGAATGCTGGCTATAAGGCACACTGGCATTGTTTTTTCTTAGCATCGTAACATACTGCAATGTCATTTTTAAAACTTACAATTCTTTTCTTCCCTCTCACTGTACTACTGAGTTGGAAAGAAATAATGGCTTCTTATTCATTCTGAGTTTATTTTCTCTGTTAAGAAATCTCTGCAACGGTTATCTAAGTGTGACATGAATCCACCGAACACTACAGCTCTGTCTGAGTTCAGGGATGTTTTTATTAAGTGTTCACTGTTAACCACTAGTTTCCCACCTCCTCCAGCCCTGGCACTATGGGAGGCTACATTACACTCCTGTCTGCATCCTGAGCTGCTCCACAGGCAAGTGAATTGAAGAAGCCTCTCTCCTCACCTAACCTTCCTCTCCTTCATAGTGTCTTACTTCACGGTGCTGTGACTCTAGGGTTTGTAAACCTTGAGAATACACATTGTCCCCCAAACTCTTTTGTCAAATAATTTCTTCAGCTGTTTTCATACATTCTTGGCCCGCACCAGTAATGATTAAAAGGGGTTACCATCCAAACATATTCAGCAATTTTTTCTTAAAACACAATCGGGATGCCTGGGTGGCTCAGTCGGTTAAGCTTCTGCCTTTGGCTCAGGTCATGATCCCAGGGTGCTGGAATCAGGTCCTGCATTGGGCTCTCTCTGCCTGTGCTCCCCCTGCAGTGCTCACTCATGTGCTTTCTCTCTCTCTCTGACAAATAAATAAATAAAACCTTTAAAAACCACACAATCATATGTAAGTATTGTACCCATACACATTCTCATTTCCACACATACATGCATTTGCCATTGCATGCAGGTATAGATATTTGCATACATTTGTATAAGTATCAAATCTCATTACAGTGAATTTCACTGGATTATCCAAATCCCCATAATGTGCTGGAATTCTATGCATCAAGTATGTTTTAATCAAATGAAGGAACTAAGTTATACGTGATAGGAACTATGTGATACCACCTAATTCCTATCATGTATAACTTAGGGACATAAAGATATTTTATCTGCAGTTTACTTATTTATGTATTTATATTTAAAGATTTTATTTTTTTAAAGTAATCTCTACACCCAAACGTGGAGCTTGAACTCACAACCCCAAGATCAAGAGTCATATGTTCCACTGACTGAACCAGCCAGGCGCCCCTCTGCAGTGTTTTTTGATATGAACTTTGCTATAGGTACATAGACATCCACAAGTGAATTGATTAAAGAAAATGCATATTGAAAATATACATGTTAATATTCATTTATAGTCACTTTGTCTTTTTTCAGAAAAAGATTTCAAAAGGATTTACAGAGTTACATGAGAGTTCACATAGATTCACTAGGGACTTCAGAGATTTTGTTTTAAGGATGAAAAGCCAAGAATGGTTAAGGGCTTTGCTCAAAGGCATAGAGTTAACTAGAGATTGAAGAAGGACTGGAATAGGAGGTGTTCATCAAATGTTTGTGAATTAAATAAGATGGAAAATAATTCAGTGAGACTTTAAAAGATGCATTGGGGAATAGGTGAGCAGCTATTATAGGAATCAAGAAAGTAGAAAGGCTTATGAGGAGAGGTAGCAATGTATATGTTTGGGGCCTTCTACAGCTGGTGCAGGGGCAGGCATAGTTACTGACCATGGTACTGTTACTGGATATTTGAAACAAAGCATTCTCTTTGGGAACTTGGGAACAATGCCCTCCTCCCAATTCCAGAGCATTTTGGAGAATGAAATAGAGTTCAGCGAGAGCTGGGAAAAGAACCCAGGAGTCCTTGCATTTCATCTCCTTTATGTATCAAGGAGATAATTCTAGCAGAGGACAAAAATCCAATAACTATTTTATTTGTTATAAAGATTTTAATGCATTATCTGCCAAGATTTATTAAAATTTATTAATAACTGACCGTTCTATAATTATGTAATACTTTCTGTGAGTTAATACATATTTAAGCTGACCAAATAAAGGTAAATGTTAATAGTAAGCCTTAGCTGTCTACTTGTTGTGCTCCAAGTCACCTTAGTTACGAGTTGAAGAATGGGGTTTATTTAGTATACTTCAAATCCTGTCATTTTTAAATGAATTCAAGGGAATCAAACAGTACAAAAGAATCCACCAGGAGTGGGAAACAATGTGTTGATGGTGACTTCAGAAGTCATTTTGCCTTTCCCTGAAATAGAAAATTATATTTCATAACCATGCTAAACTCCTTCTGTGCCCAATTCCCCCATTGACAAGTACATCACACACACACACACACACACACACACACACATATTATAAGAACTCTGAACTCTCCTCTCCAGGGTTATTTTTTATTTTGGAACAACACTAAATCTACATAAAATCTGCTGTAAGAATGTACACATTTTGTTTGCTTTTCCTACATTATGTGTTTCTTTATTTTACAGATTAGGTTGAGAGCTGGAAGATTTTTTTTTTTCCTGTTTCATCTTAAAAGCCTAAGGATCAATGCCAATTGCATACTTAGATATCAAGGCAACTTTTCCAGCTGTGCTCCAACTGTTTTCTATTGTGCTCACTACCATGTTCTTGGTGCCATTTTTCTGATTTGAGTGAAACCTATGCAAGACATTAATTGTGTCTTATTACTGGTCCTTGCTCTTCTTTTCAATTCTGGTATATATGAATGCTCCAAAAGAAATACAACTGATAAACAAAACAGCAGTGTATTCTTCTGTACATTGTTCATGAAGCAAAGAGTAAGTGAGAAATTCATATTTGCCAGTGTATTTCAGGGTATTTTGTGGGACTCTTTTAAAAAACTCTATTGCTCTATTTCTACCACAATACCTCTTCAGATCTAAATGTTGGGGGCTTTTAACCAGAAGGGTAATAATTATTAATTCTTTTGATTAAAATATTGCAGAATTTTGTAGAGTGTTATCCGATACTAACAGAATAAAATATGCTGCTGTTACAAAACGGGGAAAATGCAAACTAGAAAAATACAGACGTTAGAATAGTTTCTGGTAACTTATTACTAAAACAATATTTTGGCCTGTGTTATCTACAATCTGGATTCAAAGTAGTCAAAGGAGTGAGCTAGTAGAACCCATACTTCAGGTCACATTTAAGCACTTTCTAAATCTATGGCATAAAAATGCTAATTTTTATTTTAAATTTGATAAATGCTGCTTCAAAATGGAGGTCATAAGAGAACAATTACTAAATGATGGGAAAATCATTTAATCAGAGGATCTTTATAATCTCCAGAGGCAAATCATGAGTATCAGGACCAAACCCTTCAACCATTATGCAGCACTACCTTAAAAAGTAACTTTCTCTTTTGTTCAGCCAGAGGTTACCAGAGATTATAAGAAACGGGAAGGCCATCAGCTGTTAACTTCAGGCCTGACTAAATAAGAGCTAATATAATTGGAGTACTTTTATCGGAGAGCAATTTCTGGAATAAAATATACATTGTACAGCAAAGTTTTAAGAATTACAAAGAATGTTAATTCAAAGAGATAAAATTTTTGGATTCCAAAAGAACTTTAAAATTTTACATATATTTCCTTATATGCAAACGATTGATAACCTCACATTGTTGAGTATACAGTGGCAGAGTATATTTGACATTTTGTGTGTCAACATGAATTTATTTTAATACTAATTTTTTTATAGATTTAGATGTGTTTCCTGCAGTTTTATTCATAGAGAAAACAGAATACTTGGGAGTGGAAATAAAAATTCATCCTCAGAGATAACATCATTAAGGGGAAAAAATATCTTGGTAATTACTAATTGATTTTCTTAACACATTCATTGTGTAAGAGTATTCTAGAGGGCCAATGGTCTGAAATTATACTTTCTTACATTGAAAAAGGTTAATTAGGAATTGAGCTCAAAGTTAATTTTTTGAAGGTCAGCTGCTATGCTGTTGGGTCCTGTGACCCTGTCTCAAGTAATCACAGCATTAACATACAAGTTATAGCTTTCCTTTCACTTGATGACATAATCTCTTTAATTGGTGTTGGGAAGCCTGCATGTGAAAGAACCATGGAAAACACCTAGAGACTATAATTTTACTCTCTCCATTCACAGGGCAAATGAAACAAGCCTTAAGAATGTACGAAAGACTCATTACAATCCCTTGGCTGTCAACACAAAGCCCTCACGTTTCAACTAAGAGTTTTAGGAATGATCAATTCTGTTTAGTTCTAACTTCGGCTGGTGAACTATTAACCTTTTCAGAAAAACCGTTGAATGCTAAATGTCAGATAATCTTCTATGAGAAAGCTAAGAGGGTAGATAATGTGATTTAACTGATTAGACATAAATGTGAGAAGGTAATATTTGCAAAGTTATTAAGCATGCTTTCTGAAAGAAACTATTGGAGTGAGACTCCCTAACCCTCACGTTTCTACAACCTTTGACATCATTCTCATAAATCCCCTGCACCTCATCATGCAGGCTTGATATGGCCCATTTTCATTTGAGAGTTTTAATTCACCTCTTACAGAGAACTGATTGGCATTGTTGTGATCCTGTTTTCCCAACAGATTCTGCTTAGTAATGAAGAAAGCTACTGTGAAGTAACCCTTGAAATACCCATTATGAAACTTCTGCAAGGATAGGCTTTGGGAGAAGGAAGAAAGGAATACTAAAGTTTGCTAAGCCTCTCAGCATCAGTTTAACAAGTGCTCGGTGCAAAATGGAAGGGCCCTGGATCTGTGGTTAATGGAGTTCCTGTCCTTGTAACACTATTTCAGTTTCGTCACCTTTCATGTTCCTTTTACCTCTTGAGTTCTGAGATGACTTTTAAAAAGTCATTTTTAAAAAATTAGGTAACCATCCAACCAAGAAGTACTATGCCTGGACTGCTTTGTGCTAAGGCCTCAAATTGTGCACCATCAGCAGACTGGAAAATATGGGGATGTGCTACCTAACAGAGTTATGAAATCATCATTTGGAACTGGTTCATATTTGGTTCTGATATAAATACTGGACTCTGCCTCTTATACCCTGTCTAGAAAAAACTGTACCCTGAAGGTGTGGGGAGAGAGAATGTGGGTAGAAAGAGCAGACAGGTGTTCATGATTACAGACAGTACCATACTGCCTTCCTATGACAACTATCAGACAATCGCAATACTGTGTATTGACATGTCTTTGATCATGGCTCTGTGTAGATAATACACTGGTCTTATGGGATCTGTTTTGTGTTTTGTATAATCTTCCCTTTTTCTGCCCAGATGCATAGTACACACACTCAAGGCTGAAAGCCAGAAAATAACCTCTTTCCTCCATTATTCTAATTTAGTCACAACCACAATTTTATTAATCAGCAAAATAATGATGCACAAATGTCTTAACTATAATTTGCTTTGTTTCACTCTGTGCCAATTTGGTGCAGCCTCAGTAATATCAAGGGCTCACAGCTTCATTATGCCCTGAAAATTGAATTATATTTTCACCTTCACACAATAAAACCAACAAACTTCTTTTCCCATCAAGATTTTCCAGCAAAATCTGAACTCTATCATCTAAGTTAAATGGTAACTTACAATGGGGAATTTGCATTCTTTTATTACCTGGGAACTTACTGGAGGAAGAGGAAACAAAAATCACCTGTTAACGCCCCCTGCAGATCTAATGCCACTGTATCCTAAGATCTATGAGTATTTACTCACTCCCTTCAAGAAAAGTCCTGAGAGTGATGTCACTGAGACAGCAGCATAAGTCATTCCTGACTTCACTCCCCCTAACAAGAACCAACATCTACTCAAGAACAAGACACCACTGAGGGAATCCTAGAACATGGGGCTGAGGCTGAGGAGCACCCTGCCCCGCAGAGACCAAGACAGGCTGCATTAGAAGGGTAAGAAAAGTGACTAAATAAATGTACACCACATTGCCCCTCCCACAGAACAGCAGAGTACTACACTGAGAGGTCTCCCCCGAGCCACTACTTCCTCCAGTGGGAAAAGAAAACCAGGGGTACAACTAGCCTCTCGCAGCATGGCAGGACACTTTTTGGGAGCCCCTACTCTGATCTTGAACCCTGGAGATTACAGGGAAATCTGTGGGGCCAAGCTGCTGGGCATCTGACTGTGATAGAAAAGCAAGAAAGGGCTTGCAATGACCATCATGCGGATCTTGGCAGACTGAGTTCATACCAGCAGTGCCCAAGCTGTAATCCCAAGCAGCTGCTTTGCTCATCTACAGAACCAAGTGAGGAGCACACTCTGACCAGGGAACCCAGGGGGATGCAGACATGCATGATTCAGATCTTCAAATATAGAGTTTTGCTGGCCCTAGAGTTTTCTCACACCCAGGCTAGGTGCTGAGTCACAGACCCACCCACTGTTAAGAGTCTCTTCTAGGGGCATCTGGGTGGCTCAGTCGGTTAAGTGTCTGATTCTTTTTTTTTTTTTTAAGATTTTATTTATTTGTTTGACAGAGATAGAGACAGCCAGCAAGAGAGGGAACACAAGCAGGGGGAGTGGGAGAGGAAGAAGCAGGCTTCCAGCAGAGGAGCCTGATGTGGGGCTCAATCCCAGAACGCCGGGATCACGCCCTGAGCCAAAGGCAGACACTTAACGACTGAGCCACCCAGGCACCCCAAGTGTCTGACTCTTGATTTCAGCTCAGGTCATGATCTCAGGGTCATGAGATCAAGCCCCACATCAGGCTCTGAGCTGGATGTGGAGCCTACTCGGGATTCCCTCTCTCCCCTCTTCCCTCCACCCCTCCCCCCTCTCAAAAAAAAAAAAAAGCCCCTTCTGGTCCTATCTAACCAGAAAGGCAGGGACAACTCCTGGAAGCTGTGTAGACTAGTGGTGCTTGAGCTGAGAGGTGGGTGGACAGAACTGATCACCCCCAGTGCAAAGCCAATACTGGACATGAAGACTTCCAATGCTATGCACAGGCAGGGAATTAATTCTTACCCAAGGCTGAGGATAGCTCCTAGTCCCTTTGAAATGGAGAGCCTATTTGGGAGATTAAGAGTAGCCTAGGACATTCCCCTTCTATCCTGTCCAGGAAAGGGGGTTGAGACATAGTTCCATTTACTGTGGAGCGCATTCTGGTCTTATCTGACCAGAATGGTTGGTGACAACTTTTGGGAACTATGTGGCCCAGTGGTGCTCCAGCTAGGAGAAGTACAGACAGAGGTGATAGTTTGCAGAGTAAAACCAGTGGCCCTGTTTGGCCAGTAAACTTGGGGTGTGAGTCAGCTTGAATTAAAACAACAAAGAGCTTTAGAGCTAATTTGTAGCCCTGTTCACTGTTGAATATAGCTTTAGCCTGTCTGACCAGGGAACCTAACCAGGGAACACAGGAAGCTGTGTAGCTCATTCAACAGCCCTCTACATAATAGCACTTGAACAGAGAGCACAGCCTGTGGCTTCCCCTGTCTGCAGAGCAAAATCTCACCAGACCAGGAAATTCAGTGCACACTCAGGCCTGATTCAGACCCCTAAACATGAGCTCTATAGGACCTGAGTCCTGGCCTGCTGTCCTGCCAGGGAGGGAAGCTAATTTATGGGCCCACCTTCTATTGAATATAGTACCCAGTCCCAACCATCTAGTCAGCCTGACCAGAGAATTCAGCAACTGTGGAGCCCATCTTACAGCCTCATTTGACTAGTAGGGAACAAGACTGCAGTTCATTTCCAGCTGTTCTCAGCCAATGGTACACCTCCGTTCCCTATCCTCAAAGCTCAAACAGTTGCCACACTCAAAAGTAGATTATAATACTGGGCCTTACCTGCCCAAAGATTACCAGCAGACATAACCAGAAACCAAACTGAGCTGGAGTGAAGCACTGTCTCTGCCCAAGCAAACCTGTAAAGTCTGGAGGAGGAGCCCCATTACCCAAATGTGCAGATAACAATGTAAAGAATCATGGATCATAAAAAAATCTGGTAAAATGTGGCACTATCAAAGGAAACTAATAAAGCTAATCATAACTGACCCTAAAGAAAAGGAGATCTGTGGACTGTCAGACAAAGAGTTCAGAATAATCCTCTTAAGGAAGTTTAGTGAACTACGAGAAAACATAGACAACAAAATGAAATTAGGAAAAAAATAGATGAATAAATCAAGAAGTTTGACAAGGAAATAGCAACCATCAAAAACAAAAACAACAAAACCCCCAGAAATTCTAGAGTTGAAGAATATACTAACTAAACAGAAGAATTCAATACAGAATTTCAAAAGTAGGCTTGACCATGCAGAAGAAAGAATCAGTGATCTGGAGGATAGGACATTGGAAATTACACAGTCAGTGGATCTAAAAGGAAAAAAAGAATTAAAAAAGAGCAAAGAAAGCCTACAGGAATTATAGGACACAATGAAAAGAAACAATATTTACATTATAGAAATTCCAGAAGAGGGAGAGAAAGAGAAAGTGAGAGAGAGTATATTTAAAACAATAATGGCTGAAAACTTCCTTAGCCTTGGAAAAGAAACAAATATCCAGATCCGTGAGGCCCCAAGGATCCCAAACAGGTTGAACTTGAACACACACACACACTCCAAAGCACATTAAATTAAACTGTCAAAAGTCAAAGACAGGGGCACCTGAGTGGCTCAGTCCATTGAGCCTCCCACTCTGGGTTTCCGCTCAGGTCATGATCTCAGGATCCTGGGATTGAGCCCTGCATCAGGCTCAGTCCTCAGTGGGGAGTCTGCTTCTCTGTCTTCTCTCTTCCTCTCCTTCTGCCCTTCCCCTTGATCGCACATTCTCTCTTTCTCTAAAATAAATAAATAATTTTTTTAAAAAGTCAAAGACAAAGAATTTTTTTAATATGCTTTTTAAAAAATTAACATATAATGTATTATTTGTTTCAGGGGTACAGGTCTGTGATTCACCAGTCTTAAATAATACCCAGTGCTCATTACAACACAAACCCTCCCCATGTCCATCACCCAGTTACCCCATACCCCCAAGGATTTTAAGAGTAGCCAGAGAAGGGGCTCCTGGGTGGCACGGTGGTTGGGCGTCTGCCTTTGGCTCGGGGCGTGATCCCGGAGTTATGGGATCAAGCCCCGCATCAGGCTCTTCTGCTATGAGCCTGCTTCTTCCTCTCCCACTCCCCCTGCTTGTGTTCCCTCTCTCGCTGGCTGTCTCTATCTCTGTCGAATGAATAAATAAATAAAATCTTAAAAAAAAAAAAGAGTAGCCAGAGAAAAGAGAGAAGTTACATACAAGGGGCACCCCATGAGACTATCAGTAGATTTCTCAACAGAAACTTTTCATGCCAATAGAGAATGGCATGACATTCAAAATATTGAAAGAAAATAATTGTCAACCAAGAATTCTATACCTGGCAAAGCTGTCCTTCAGAAAGAAAAAGAGGGATAAAGACTTTCCTGAACAAGCAAAAGCTGAGGAAGCTCATTACCACCAGACCTGCCTTACAAGCAATTCTAAAGAGAGTTCTCTGGGTAGAAGTAAAAAAAAGGCTAATTAACATCATAAAAAACACAAAAAATTAGAGTAAATCTCACTGGCAATGATAAATATAAGTCATAGTTAGATTCTGCAATATGGTAATAGTGGTGCTGAACTCACAACTCCAATTTAAAAGTAAAAAAAAAAAGAATATAGCAAAAATAACCATAAGTAAGATAATATGTTATTAGTTACACAATAAAAAACATGTAAATTGTAACAGAGATAACCTAAAATGTGAGGAGCAAAAGTATGTGTTAAGTATACAAATTCTATTGATGTTAAGTTGTTATCAGTTTAAAATAGGATATTACAAGTTTAAAATATTTTGTGTAAACCTCATGGTAACCACAAGGGAAAATTTTGTAGTAATTACACAAAAGAACAAGATACAGAAGTCAAAGCATACTGATACCAAAATACATCAAAACACAGAAAAAGACAGCTGGATAAGAAACAAGGAACAATACATACACAAAACAGGAAAACAATTTAAAAAATGATAATAGTAAGTCCTTACCTATCAAAAATTACTTTAAACATAAATGGATTAAATTATCCAATCAAAAGACATAGAATGGCTGAATGGATAAAAAACCAAGATCCAAAAGAATGCTGCCTACAAGAGACTCACATTAGCCTTAAAGACACACATAGACTGAGAGTAAAGGGGGGGAAATACACATTTCAAGCAAATGGTAACCAAAACAAACAAACAAACAAACAAGACAGGAGTAGCTATCCTTAGTCAAAATAGACTTTAAACTAAAAATGGTAAAAAGCAGTGTGTCTGGGTGGCTCAGTCAGTTAAGCTTGATTTCAGCTTAGGTCATGGTGTCACGGTTGTGGGATCAAGCCCACCATCAGGCCTGTAGTGTGAAGCCTGCTTGGGATTCTCTCTCCCTCAGTCTTCGCCCCCCCCCCCAAAATGGTAAAAAGAGACAAAGAAGGTCATTAAATAATAATAAAGGGGTCAATACATTAAGCAGATATAATAATTGTAAATATTTATGTGCTCAATATTAGAGCACTTAAAATACAGAAATAAAAAAACAGAGCTAAAAGGAGAAATACACAGTAATACAATAATAATTTGGGACTTTGATACCCTTCTTTCAGCAATGGACAGTTCACCCAGACAGAGAATCAATAAAGAAACAGTGGATTTGAACAACACTATAGACTAAATGGATCTAATAGACATGTACAGAACAAGAGAATACAATTTTTTCTCAAGTGCACACAAAATATTTTCTAGGACAGACCATATGTTAGTCCACAAAATAAGCATCAACAAATTCAAGAAGATTGAAATCATACCAAATATCTTCTTTGACCACAATGCATACAACTAGAAATCAATAACAAAAGGAAAATTGGAAAATTCATGAACACATGGAAATTAAACAACATTCTCCTATACAACCAATGCATCAAGAAAAAATTAAAGGGGACATAAATTTTCTTGAAACAAATGAAAATGGAAATGGAACATACCAGAACTTATGGGATATAGCAAAAGCAGTTCTTTTTCTTTCTTTCTTTTTTTTTAAGATTTTATTTATTTATTTGTCAGAGAGACAGAGAGACTGGGCACAATCAGGAGGAGTGGCAGGCAGAGGGAGAAGCAGACTCCCTGCTGGGCAAGAAGCCTGATGCAGGACTCGATCCCAGGACCTCAGGATCATGACCTGAGCCAAAGGCAGATGCTTAACTGACCAAGTCACCCAGGTGTCCCAAAAAAGCAGTTCTAGGAGGGAAGTTCTTAGTGATAAATACATACATGAAGAAGCAAGAAAGAGCCCAAATAAGTAACCTGACTCTATGTCTTAAAGAACTAGAAAATGAAAAACTGAGATCAAGGTTTGCAGAAGAAAAGAAATATTAAAGATTAGAGCAGAAATAAATGAAATAGAGAATAGAAAAACAATAGAAAAGATTGACCAAATTAAGAATTGGTTCTTTGAAAAGGTGAACAAAATTGACAAATCCTTAACTAGACTAACCAAAGAAAAAAGAGAAAGGACCCAAATCCACAAAATTATAAATGAAAAAGGAGACATTACAATCAATACCACAGAAATTCAAAGAGTCATAGAGGTTATTATGAACAACCTATACACCAATAAGTGATGTCTGGACTATCTAGAAGAAATGAAAAAATTCTTAGAAACTTATGACTTGGGGTACCTGGGTGTCTCAGTTGGTTAAGTGTTTGCCTTCAGCTCAGGTCATGATCTCAGGGTCCTGGGATCAAGCCCTGAGTTGGGCTCCCTGCTCAGCAGGGAGATGGCTTCTTCCTCCCCCTTTCCCTCTGCCCCTCCACCCCCCACTCATGTGCATGCTCTCTCTCTCTCTCAAATAAATAAAATCTTAAAAAAGAAAAAGAAACCTACAACTTACCAAGACTGAATCAGGAAGAAATAGAAAATCTGAGAAGAAGAATTGCTAGTAACAAAATTGAATCAGTAATCAAAAATCTCCCCCAAAAGAAAAGCCCAGGACCAGATGGCTTCAAACATTTTCAAAGAAAAATTAACACCAATCCTTTTCAAACTCCTCCCCCCAAAATTGAGGAGGACCAAAAATATTGAAGAGGAATATTATTTAGCCATGAAAAATGAGGAAATCTTACCATTTGCAATAACATGGATGGACCATTATGGTAACTAGAATATGTAAGACAGAGAAAGAAAAGTACTGTATGATCTCACTTAGATGTGGAGTCTAAAAAAACAAAAAACAAAACTCAGAAGAAATCAGATTTATAATTATCAGGCAGGGAGTGGAGGGTAGTTAGAGGAAGATGGTTAAATGTTTTACAGACTTCCAGTTATAAGATAAATAAGCACTCAGGATGTAATGTACAACACGATGATTATTGCTAACACTGCTGTATGATATATAGGAAAGCTGTTAGGAGAGTAAATCCTAAGAGTTCTCATCATAAGGAGAAACTTTTTTCTTTTCTTCTTTTCTTTCCTTTTTTAAAATATATCTGTATCAGAAGATGGGTGTTAGCTACACCTATTGTGGTAACCATTTCACAACATATGTAATCAAATAATCATGCCGTATGCCTTAAACTTACACAGAGATGAATATCACTTATTTCTCAATAAAACAAAAAACAATAAACAAACAAACAAAGTCCTTAGCCTGGCATCCAAGTCTATGTATGACTTCGTTCTTCAATACACCTCTACCTCCAGCCTCCCACCGTATCAAACTTCCCTCAGTTACTCAAAGCACCACGATCTTTTTCTTTTCAGAATCTTTGTACAATGTTCTCTTTGCCAGAACTTCTCTTTCATTTGGACACTCTCTAACCAGATTAGGGGTTAGCTCTGGTGTCATTCTCCCAGAATACCTAACCAGTATGGAAAACATTTTCCTACATTCCCCTACATTCTGGGCCATACAACACTCAAGGTGTTCCCTTACATGCCGAACTCAATCTCAACAACCTCCACACCTTGCTTTAATTGTACGATACTCCTCAGGTTCTCTTGAGGGCTAGGACTCTGTATTTTTCATGTCTGGAACTCCAGCATCTAGAACAGTGCCTAGCATAGGTAGGTGTTTCATAAAAGTTTGTTGCAACTTTTCATGTTTTGGTAAGAACATTTTGTTAACGTGTGGGAAATCATTTATGTTTTGTAAAAGTCATATATTTTGTATGATAAAATCCTTGAGTATAGGAACCCTGACGGATATATTATGTTTGCTAATCTATTTAAAAATAATTTCAGTATTATTTCAAAATTAATTAATTAAATGACCTGGTTTTAAGACAACTGTGACTATGCTGGATCAGTCCTTTCAAAGATCCCAACATAATCTTTTATAGGAAATCAACCTAAGCCATACACAGGTCACTTTAATGGTGTCCTCAAGATTAAGAAGATGAGCTATTCTGCTATCTGCTTGTCTCTTCTCCTGTCTCTGAGCCAGGTTAAGATTTTAATGTGTTTGAAATGGTGACTGAGCTTTGACCAGCAATTTACCATCTCTTCACAGAGGGCACAATCAAGAAATCAAAATTCTCTCTACTATTTTTGTCCAGTTGTTTTGCAAATGAATGAGCACACATTGCCTGTCTGCCTTCAGCAAAGCAAGCATTTGTGAGAGCAACTCTGAATAGAAGTTTTCCTGTTTACCTTCTTATCACTTGTTTAAGTTCTAAGGAGAGAGACCTGACCATTTTGTTATAGAATGGGTATTTTCAATGCAAAGAAAAGAAAAAAAATCACAGTTTTGAGTTTTTACAATGTTTGCCCCTTTTCCCAGCAGGAATGTGTTTTGAGTGCCAGGAGACAAAAGTGTGGCCTCAACAAGCAGAATTTTAAAAAGAACATCATTTTCATTATGTAGTCAATCTCAATTACAAGCAAATGTTTTCTCTGTGGAGACTCTTCTCCTTTCAGGGCATTATGTGAACCTCTTTTGTGGATTGAGAGAAAGGATCAGTGGTCAATAGGGAGCAGAGTGCTGTGTACAGTGGATTTTTGTATCCCTCCGTCTCCTACATAATGCGTTTTGTCAGGAGAACAGCCTGCCATCCTGAGCAGATTTGCTGAATTAAAGAGCACAGCGGGGATAGGAAACTTGTTGCTAGGTGACTGACCGCTGCTGCTTGGCGGGTCTGGGCCGAAGGTGACTCTCTGCTTTTCTTCCACTACTTAATCTTGCCTTTAATCTGCATCTATAATTAACTCTGTTAATGCCACACATCCATTTGTTTCTTTTTTACTGCACTTCAGGCAACTAATTTATCATTATTTAGTCTTTACACTCAAACAACAAACTATTTTTTCTCCATTAGCGTCATATGAGGTGAAACATTCTACAGGCAAAAAAAGATATAGACTCAGTAGATATTGCCTGTGATTACTCACTTCCTCTGAGGATTTTCAGAGATACTTTTTGCTAATCTAAATGGAAAATACATCCTTGAGAAAACACTCCTGTTTTCCATTATCTCTACAGATTGATTGTGCCTAATTAATGGAAATGTTCTTGGTGACTTTAAATTCCTCTCAGTGGTGACGCATATCAGCAATTAAAAATTGCTTTCTTTATCAAAGGTTTACATAATTGTTTCACCTGAAACAATGTGTTGCCTCCATTGTCTTTGCAGGACGTATTCTCTGTGGTCATTATCAGTCATAGAGGCAGGACGTGGATGCAGGACCTAGAGATGCAAAGAAGTGGGGACTTGGCAGAATCAGTTCTGTTGAAGTGATGGCTATGTCCATTGTCTGGGGAATGCTGTAGTAGATTCTGGAAGCAGCATCCAGAATTCAGCTTGGCTGTGTTTTTGGTTCAAGTGTGATGTTGTATGAAGAGGAAGAACTAAGGTAGTTTTAAGGAACCAGGTCTATGGCATGATTTTCAACACTGTTCCCAACCAGATGGCCCCACACCTAGCTCTCTGACCCTCCTCGAAATACTGTGAGTTAAGATATCCTGCATGATACAATAGGCCTTGACTTGTACTTCTACACCCCTATAGACATTCTGGTATAATAGTTAAAAGAGCTGACCTAGAGACAGACTGACTGCTTGGGTTCAAATCTCAGGTCTACCATTTACATGTTGTATGGCCTGGGATAATTTAACCTCTCTATGCCTTGGTTTTCTCATCTCTAAAATAGTGATAATGGGAGACGGGTCAAGATGGCAGAGAAGTAGGGGACCCCTTTCTCAGCCGGTCCCCTGAGTCGAGCTGGATAGGTACCAGACCAGCCTGAACATCCATGGAATCAGCCTGAGATGCAGGAAGATACATCTGGATCTCTTCAGATGAAAGCTCCAGCGCTGGGTGTTGAGGTACGAAGCGGGGAGCCGTGAAACCACGCACAGATATCGGAAGATAAATGGAAGGGGGAGGGAGCCGCTGCGCTCAGGCACCGGGAAGCGGTAGCCACCTGCACGGGGGAGCGGGCGGACTCCCGGACCGGCACCTGCGAGAAAACAGACTGGGACCGTGGGGGGGGGGCGGAGCCACCAGACTTCTTATGGAACTCCGGTGTGCTCACTGGATCCAGACTCAGACCAGGAGCTCCTGGAGCGCGCAGGGGCGGCTGGCAGCTGGCGCTGTTAGAAACACAAAGGACAGAGACGCGCCGGCCCTGGAAGTGAGGGCTGGGATGCCGGGTGTGGGGCACACAGCCCGGGATGCTGCAGGGTTGAGCAGCACCGACAGAACAGAGTTAAAGTGGCCAGAACATCAGTGGAGAACGGTCCGCGATCCCTCTGTTCTGAGACAGAGGCTGAGATTCAGCCACTGCTGCTCTGATTCTCAGAAGAGGCACAGAAGACCACCAGGGAAAGCCGGCAGAGAACAAAAGCCTGGAAATACCGGCTCACAGCGTGCCCATCCCCATCCGCCCACGCAGGGGACACGGAGACTCTACCCAAACAGGGTTGCCTGAGTATCGGCACAGCAGGCCCCCCTCTCCCCCAGAAGGCAGGGTGAAAAATCAAGAAGCTCACATCCCGGCTCACATCCCGGGGCGCCTGGGTGGCGCAGTCATTAAGCGCCCGTCTTCTGCTGAGGGCGTGATCACAGCATTCCGAAAAAGGAGTCCCTCATTGGGCTCCTCCGCTGGCAGCCTGCTTCTTCCTCCCCCACTCCCCTGCTTGTGTTCCCTCTCTTTCTGGTTGTCTCTCTGCCACATAAATAAATAAAATCTTTAAAGAAGAAGCCCACATCCCTAAGATCCCTATAAAACACGGGCACATGGCCTAGGTCCCGGTCAATAATTTGGGCTCTGGACAACCCTGCAACCTCTCCTCATCAGAATGACAAGAAGGAGAAGTGCCCCCTGCACCAAAGAAAAGACAGTGAGCCTGTGGCCTCTGCTACAGAACTAATGGATATGGATGTAACCAAATTATTAGAAATGGAGTTCAGAGTAACAATGGTCAAGATGTAGACTTGAAAAAAGTATTAACGAAAATGTTAATGAGAATATAGAATCTCTAAGGGCGGAAATAAGAGCGAATCTGGCTGAAATTAAAAATTCTATGAGCCAAATGCAGTCAAAACTAGAGGTTCTGATAGCCAGGGTGAATGAGGCAGAGAAACGTATTAGCGAATGGGAGGATGGGTTAGTAGAAGAAAAAACGAAAATAGAAGATGGACATAAAAAAATCCACGCCCATGAATGTAGGTTATGGGAGATTACTGACTCAATGAAACGATCCAATGTCAGAATCATCGACATCCCCGAAGGGGTGGAGAAAAACAGAGGTCTAGAAGAGATATTTGAACAAATTATAGCTGAAAACTTCCCTAATCTAGCGAGGGAAACAAACATTCATGTCCAAGAGGCAGAGAGGACCCCTCCCAAGCTCAACCACAACAAACCTACGCCACGTCACATCATAGTGCAATTCGCAAATATTAGATCCAAGGATACAGTATTGAAAGCGGCCAGGGCAAAGAAATTTCTCATGTACCAAGGCAAAGGTATCAGAATTACGTCAGACCTGTCTACACAGACCTGGAATGAGAGAAATGGTTGGGGGGGGGCATTTTTAAAACTCTTTCAGAGAAAAACATGCAGCCAAGGATCCTTTATCCAGCTAGG